>NC_054557.1:23009719-23024719 GCF_017654505.1 Polyodon spathula | reverse complement strand
CATAGATCATGGCATTCTTCTTGACCGCCTTCAGAAGTATGCTGGGATCTCTAGCACCTGTCTCTCCTGGCTGTCCTCTTACCTATGCAGATGCATGCAGTCTGTTTTCTATGCTGGACGCAGTGGCGTTGAAAACCCAGTCACTTGTGGTGTCCCCACAAGAATCTGTTTTTGGGCCCCTTCTCTTCAATAGCTACATGCTTCCCTTGGGTCACCTCATCCGCCTACACAGCCTCATGTTTCACTCCTATGCTGACGACACCCAGCTCTACTTAAAACTCGACCCTGGAAATCCCTCTGCCATGGTCCGGCTCTCTGCCTGCATTCAAGATATTGAGGCCTGGATGTATGCCAATTTTCTTCAACTGAACACTAACAAATCTGAACTCCTTCTAGAGAGTCTACTGCTGACTTCCCCCACTGTAAGAAGCCTTGGTGTACTTCTGGGGCGACCAAGCAAGGGCAAATTACACCGTCGCAACTGCTTATGGCGTCGTTACTACTTCCAACTTAAGCCCGACTTAAAAGTAAATTCCACGGCAAGTGCACCAAAGCAAAATCATCCCAGGTACAGTAACGACAGCGTTGCGACTGAGGCTCAGCAGAGAAAGGAAATTGCCATAGTTTCACGTGTTGGCCTTCGCATTTTGTAAGCAAAAATGTCAAGAAAAAAAACTTTACAGATCACAAAATACACACCCTGCTGTCTCTACATAAAGACAACAAGGAAATTCTTAATTCTAAGCTTAACACGGCAGTAATATTTAGTCAGACAAAGGCATCATTTCCTTGGTTTATATATTGAAGATCGCCCCGTATTTCAGCTAAGACGAAGGAGGTCCTGTCTTGGTAATCGATAGCGCTGACAGAGCTCAGACTCAGAATGGATTAAGTCTGTCCCATATGATTCTTTCTCAACTCATGCAAAGTGGTACTGTAAATCAGGGATTTTAAACCTTTTTTTGACACTGTACCCCTTCTGTCGGGAGGTTTCGCTCAATGAATGGTACCACAGTTGCAATAAAAGGCAGAATAATCTGGTTACATGTTTCTTTTTTCTCCCGTTTATTTAATATATAATTTTACACCACAGTCTGGGCCTGACAAACTGCAGACAGAAAACTAAACAGTAGGCTTAATTCTTAAAACTTAATTACATGTCTTCGGATGCAAAGAATTAAAATGTAGCATTTAGGAATCTTTGGAAAGACTCCTATTCGCTTTCTATTGGGAAAAGTCATTATAAACAAAACAAAACGGTCTGCACTGTAAATGTTAATCACGTTACTATTTACTTCCCACAGAAGCATAATTATGTGTGTCGTTTAAAACGTTTAGTATCAAAAACATTAACCTCAAGATAAAACTGATCCAAAGCGACGTGCTTTACTGACACGACAAGTTGAAAAGAGCTCTCCAGGCACAATCGCCAGACACCTGCTTCACCAATACTGGTATTTCAGAGTGGAAATCCACGCAATCAAAACCGCACATGCGTACAGGTGGAAAATGTGAACGTGATAGATTCTGTTATTTTTTTTGTTTTGTTTTGTTTTTGTTTTTTCACATTAGCGGTTAACTTTGAGCTGCTAAGCAAAGATTAAATAAGTACACATGGTGGTTTAATATCGTTAAAAAATTCAAGATCATTATTTTCTCTTACTTTCATTTTTATTTGTGCATTTCTGAGTCGTCCAGCGTATCCGCTATGACCCTTAGAAGTGCCCCCTGGGGTACACGTACCCCCGGCTGAAAAACCCTGCTGTAAATCATGAAACCAATGTACTATTCCCCCATCTTTGACTATGCTAAACTAAATGTTATTTTACAATATTCGAAGATGATTTGCTTTTAAATGTAACTTTCTGCCTCTATCCCCTATTGTATTTGCCTGTCTATGCCAGCCTTACACCTACCCCCTACCTAGACAGTAACCTCTCCTTTGACGCCCAAATCTCCTCTGTAGTCAAATCCTCTTTCTACAAGCAACGCGGTAACGGCCAAGCGCCGCCCTGCTTTGCTCACGTGTGTCCTAGGCTTTAGCCGCCCTGCCTTGCCGCGCAGTGTATTTTTATGCTATAGTATTCCATATATCTGCACTGCGTTCTGTTAACCTTTGCATTCATCTTTAGATTGATAATATATTCTGTAGATTTTTACAATAGCCTAAAGATATTATTATTGAAGCATTCTATCTAGTCCTGCAGTATGATCTAGATTTCTGTGGTATTCTAGAGAATTATATTTTCTATACATTTCTGTACTATAGATTTATTATTATTATTATTATTATTATTATTATTATTATTATTATTAATATAATAATAATAATAATATAATTAAATAATTGACTTACAGTTGTGAATACACTATGTAACACAATTTTTGTTCCTGGGTAGTAAGTGTTATTTCCTAATTGCTTATGCCTCAAAAGTATAGAAAATGGCTATTATTCCCCACAAACTTTGCTTTTGTGACCAGGACAGTGATATTTCAAAATATCACTATTTCCAATGGGAAAACGGGCAAATGTGTGTCTTTTCGTTCACATAAAGTCAGAAAAAAACAACATATGAATCCAAATTAACATGTATTTATACTTAAGTAATACAAAAATGACTGCAAAAGATTTAGAAGTGAGTAGTTTTTCAAGATTTACGATTATACTGTATTTACAGCTATTTTTTAAAAATGTACCTGTTAATTTAAAAAAACTAAAAATATTATTAGTATTTCTAGTTTTTTAAATTAACAGGTATATTTGTACCTGTTGCACTCAATGTCACGCACTCAATGCCACGCACTCAATGTCACGCACTCAATGCCACACACTCAATGTCACACACTCACTGCCACACACTCAATGTCAGGCACTCAATGTCACACACTCAATGTCACGCACTCAATGTCATGCACTCACTGCCACACACTCACCAAACACTAGCAATCATGATTTCATATTTTATTTACAAAAATGCATTTTATTAGAAAATTCAAAACAAGAGCTGAATAGAAAAAAGAAAGAATTCCAAGTCAAAACAAATCTGTAAGAAACTAAATGAAGTAAATAATTGTTTCAGCTCAGCACTGCACTGTAACATGGGCAGAAGCTGCTCCTTCACACACTGTGGAGGGTATGGAACGGGCAGGAGCTGCTCCTTCACACACTGTGGAGGGTATGGAACGGGCAGGAGCTGCTCCTTCACACACTGTGGAGGGTATGGAACAGGCAGGAGCTGCTCCTTCACACACTGTGGAGGGTATGGAACGGGCAGGAGCTGCTCCTTCACACACTGTGGGGGGTATGGAACGGACAGGAGCTGCTCCTTCACACACTGTGGGGGGTATGGAACGGACAGGAGCTGCTCCTTCACACAGTGTGGAGGGTATGGAACGGGCAGGAGCTGCTCCTTCACACACTGTGGAGGGTATAGAACGGGTTCCAGTCCTGTTACTGAATCATTGGGATCCTAGAAGACTTGACAACATCAATCAACTACTAGGACCCAGAAGAGCGCTGGTCTAACCTTCTTCAAAATGTGTCTGATGCTCTAACGTTTGTGACACCCTGGTCAAATATACAAAACAGTTACCACCTTTTAAACTAACACCCATTCATTTTCTAAAAAAGACACTTTCAGAGGTTAATTCAAGAGCTTCGATACACATCTGCTGTTTATTGCTAGTTCAGTATCGTTAGCCATTTGTTTTTCCTTTACAGAAACATTCCATCCCTGAAATCACAGCTCTGAGCTGGAAGGGGAGGCTGTATACCCTGACCAACCAAGAAATCAGAGCTCTGAGCTGGGAGGAGAGGCTGCATACCCTGAACCAACCCAGAAATCACAGCTCTGAGCTGGGAGGAGAGGCTGCATACCCTAACCAACCCAGAAATCACAGCTCTGAGCTGGGAGGGGAGGCTGCATACCCTAACCAACCCAGAAATCCCAGCTCTGAGCTGGGAGGGGACAGGTATGTATTGCTTGATTGCTGACAAGACCACTTGCTCACTAAACATCGTTTTGATGAGGACAAAGTCTTACTAGTGCAAGCATACCCCAAAATGCATCCTTTTTAGGATGGATTGTGCATTTAATTTTCTTTTATTTACCACATATCTTGATGTCCCTGAATAAATAATATAAAAATTTTAATAAACAGGACGTCAATTTTTGTGACACACAAAAAGTTAAGAACATAGGAATACTAACGATGGAGAAAGGCTGTTCAGTCCAGTGGGGCTTGTCTGGTTCCTATTAGATGATTAATCCCAAAACTGAAAAGTCAGGTTTAAAGGATCCAAGTTATCCTGCATTAACAACATGGCAAGGGAACCCATTGCATGCCCTCACCAGCACTGTGTAAAACATCTCTCCACTGAACTGTGCGTCCTCTGGTCCTGGTTTCTGTGCTGCTGTTAGAGGATTGGGTTAACTTGGTCAACTACTTTTAGGACTTTGAAAAACTTCAATCAAGTCACGTTATAAGTGAACCCAGAATGACTGGGTGGAATGATTCTTCTACATTGTAACTAACATGAACAGCTGTAGGATATTATACTGCATTTGTTTTTTACTGTATTCATGGCCTGGCAAATCTATAATAAGAACTAAAACTATTGCAAAACAAACACACAGGGTTAAACGAGGATCAAACCAGACCAGAACAGAGTTTAGATGAAGAAGTGACTGTGCACGGACGACAGGCAGAGGAGGGATCTCATGACTGTCTAGCATAGTCTCTGCAGTCATGTTTGTTCGAATCCTGCAGATGCTTGGAGTGATCCGTGCCATCAAGCACAGGCTTCCCTCTAGGGAAGACCATCCGGGTCAATCTGTGTTATTTATTTAGAACACGTTTCAGATATTTAGAACACGTTCTCATTTGACTTCAGTATGTGTTGTAATTCTAATCATTATGCATACTAATTTGGCCAATCAGATTGGTGAAAATGAAATAAGAAACAATGAATTTAAAGAAAATAGAACGTGTAATAAATAATCTAATTAAAGGTCGCCTTACATCTGCCATTCCCGCCCTTTGAGTAAAGTCTAGTGTAAGATGTACAGACCCGGACCCTCCGAGACGAGCATCAACCAGCAGTATCAGAGCCTTAGAAATCTCTTTAATCCAGTGGTAAGCCCACTGGAACTAATGTGTCATTTTAAATAAGTATTGAAAGATCTGACATTGATTCTAATATTAGCTATTCTAACTCAATATTTTAGTGTAAAACTGAAGTAAATATAATTAGAAAATAAAAACCTGATTGTGTACATTGTCAATACAGACTGAACAATGTCACGGTCAACACCGTCTGTCTCAAGAAGTTGGCAGCACTCAGCAAACCTATATTTGCCCCGTAGAAGAAAATCTCTCATCGCCATGGTTTGCATTTTTTTGCTCTTGATTTTTTAAGCGTATTTCATGTCTGAAATTAAAAAGATGTTATCCCGAAGGTGTTTGGCTACTCTTGTAATGACACTGCATGCCTGTAAAATGACCAGTCCCTATGTAGAAAATGCGTATTTCATTTACATTTATTTAGAACGATGCATTTTTTTTTATGTATTCTGATTTGTCCAAATCACTACGTGTACTAAATATGCACTAAAAACGCACTAAGTAACACAGTTTTGACCCGGATGGTCTTTCATATCCCTCTGGCATGTTCTGTGCAAGGCATTCACAGACCCACCTCATCCATGCACAGCGCTTGCTTTAAAACCGCAGTGTGTTTGTCCTGCATGTCTCACTGGAGCCTTTCATTTTCACTGGGTGGGACACCACTGAGCTGAACATTACTGTAACTTCAAACACAAAAGCTAAGCACGTGTAACACGTTTAAACACGAAAGAGAGATTTCAATTCAATTCAATTCAAATTAGCTTTATTGGCATGACGATCTGGTGTTGCCAAAGCTTTTAAAATGTTACAAACCGAAATGATAAAACAAGTAAGCAATAATACAAACAGGACAGGCCCCTTCCCTCTGAACAATACAACTACCCTCCCTCCCTACCCACTGTCCCTCAGGCTGTGGCAGGCTGACACATATTGGGCTGCCAGTTCAGTGCTCTACATCGACTCTCTAACAGGATCCCTATTTTATCAGTGTCAGTAAGGAGTGTGAAACTTGAGATAAGACTCATGAATTTTGAGATATATCCCTCCCTTGTTTCTGTGTATTCGGAGGACAGCAGGAAGTGCATCTGTTTCTACCTCTCTTTATTTGCAGATTACAGTTACCTTAAAAACACACATCAAGATTTAAACATGAATTTCTAGTGCAGTATAAGCTGTTCAGTTTCATTAAAATAGGGATTGAGTGGTCAATTTAAAAACAAATTAGTATGTCTGATTAATTTGGTTAGTCGTCCTTTCAGAAGCTGTTGTTTCAAACTACTCATGTGCTGTATGTGTGACAGAGCTTTGCTAAGCAGCTGTACGAGTTTGTATCAGACGTGTACTGAAATGCATTGTGTTTACAACAATATAGACGAGGCTGTATATTATCACTCAAAAGCAAAATTAAACCACAATCACAATGATGTAGCAGGGAAAAAAAGCGCGTCTGTTTGCTGGAGTGGGGGAAGGGTCGGGTCACAAGTAATGCGTATGCGCAGCTCCTCCGCTGCCTTTGCCATCGAAACGGCGCATGCGCAGTGTGGGTGCAGCGCTGGAAGCCATGCTGACATTAACCCGAATCAGAGACTAAAGGGGGGAGAACTGCACGAGCACCGGGATCCGCTGGAAAATCGAGGGACCGACCAGCAATTGCTCTCACGCGATGGATATGTTAAGAAAAAACACAACTGATAAGAAACCCGTAAGAAAAACTGAGGTTTTGACGTCGAAAAATCGGGTTTTATTTCCAGCCGTGTCACGTGGTGTCGGCTGACCAATTGGAACGCTGCTGACGTATCTGGAAAATGCCCTTTGTTATCGTTTAGCGCGGTTATCACGACTTTTCTTCATAGAAAACCCGGGTTTCGCGGCCAAACCCGAAAGATGGAGTTAAAATTGTTCGTGTTTCAGATGGATTGTACAGTTTTCATCGAAAAAGGTGAGCGTTTTTGACGATTTTGTCTTGGGAATTCGCAAACTGTTCACATCACGTGTCCCGAGCCGTCCAATGAGGGGTCGAGTCTTGGATGACGGACAAGTCTGAAAGAAGCTTAAACAATACTGCAGTTGTTTTTTTGTTTAAAAAACACGCATTCGTGTGGCATAATTAAAAGTGAAACTTTTTTTTTTTTTAAGTGCTCACAAGTCCTGCACCATTCACAGGATACTGCAGTTCAGTTGGGTTTTGTTGGTTAAGCTTAATTAAAAACAAGTACAAGTGTTCAATTTACATCATTTAAAGGATTGGATAGACACTCAGTGCCAGATGGCGTTTTAAAATATCGCGTAAAGCACGTTAATAGTAGTTTTACTCGGTGTTTTGTCAGCCATGGTGTCATTGCTTTGTAGCTGGTTAACCTTGGCGCGTGGGGGATGGGTAGTCGCTTTCTAAGCTGATAGATACAAAAACCTTTAAAAAAAAAATACACAAAAGTGCTATTCTTTACATAATCGAGCGTTTGTTTGTTTTTTTAAATTATGTTTACCTGCAAATCCAGTACTGACCAAGCACAAGATAGGTGTTTTGTTTATATTGGTTACTATGGCACAAGCCACTGAATATTTAGTACCAATTAAATATTTAGCAATGTGTTACGTTTATTAAATATTGCCCTAAAAAAACATATGTATTGTTCTCTCTACTTTTCGTGTATACTAAATAGATTTGAGTTCGCATCTGTGTGGCGTGATGAGGTCGTGCGGCCTAGCAGCTCTTGTTTTGCACAAAAAGAAACATCCACGTCACACATTTTGATTTGTGGAAAGTCAATTCGACATTTCATTACTGCAAGATTAAACAAGCAGCCGCAGGATTCAAATAACTTTTTTTTTTTATTGAAACCCGATGTATAAATATGACGGGGAATGGAAGGACAAAAGGCAGAAATGCTGCGTCATTGTGCAGCTTCAGGCGTAATGCCACTTTACATTCGGCCAGATGAACATTAAACACAATCAAATAAAACCCTAGACTTCCTTAACTTTTGTAGTTGATTACATTACAGCATAGAATTACCGTACAACGCAACCCTCTGTACCACACAAACTCGATGTTATGTTAAAGAAAATGGTCTCGTGTAAATAGAGGGACAGCTTTAGTAGCAAGACAGTATTGTTAGGCCTCTGCTTGCCTGCAAATAACCTTAAATAACCTATTAAATAAGATGACAAAAACAACGGCAGGGAACAAACGTGCTGCTGCTGAGGGGTGGCTGTTCGGAAAGCAATTCCAAAATTTTAACCGAACTTTTTTTTGTTTAGATTTTAATACAGTGTAACTTACCACATATAGTACAACACCTTGTATTATCTGCATTAAATGACAAAACGGGCAGTGTGATCGCAGTTAATTCGTTTGCGTATTTGATGGATTGTATTTGTGCATTTCTACTTGATTCGAAATGACAAAAAAGTGGTAATGTGGAACAGTATGAAAAAATGCACAACAGTTCTGTTATACAAAAAAATAACTAGAGGGAACTACACTATGAAATAGACCACACGTTTGTTTTCAAAACTAGAGCACCCAACTAACCACAGTGTGTACTAATTAACTTTATTGTCTCGATTTTAGGCCAAAGCTGTGGGTTTAAAAACCGAATCTATACATTTGGGCGTTTCACTCGGCGCTTTAAAATGGCGCCTCATCTCTCTCTCTCTCTCTCTCTCTCTCTCGGAGAACAAACCGTCTCGAGAACGAGTTGTGAGAGAACAGTCGGATTCGCGTGACCGACTCGACTGTCCAATCGCAGAACTACAAATTGCACAAGCCGCCTGCGCCTGGAACCCCCCAGCCAATCCAAAAACATATTCTCCCCTAATTGACGTAATGGTGCGGGCGGAGACGCCGGGGGTGGGACCGCATTGGGCGGATTCATTTTTAGTGTTGGGCGTTAAGAGTGACCACTCAGGGGATGTGTTGGGTGAGTTACTTGCAGATAAGCCAGTAGATGCTGCGACAAAGAATGATGGACAGTTGCAAGCAGCTAATGTGATTGGGAGTATGAATACTGGGTGGGTTTGTTTATGCCAAGGCGTGGATTCTTTGATTGAAAGCTCGAGGTGCCTATGAAATGCTGAGGTATTTTAAACGGCGATCCATGTAGCACCCAATCAGCGTCGTAGGTGGTTTTATAAACAGCGGGGCGGAGGCGGAGCGGCGCCATTTCGCTGAAGCGGAGAACTGGAGGAGACAGGAAAGAAGCTTAAAAAAAAAAAAAAAAAAAAAAAAAAAAAAAAAAACCGACAGCGGACGGCGGCAGATTCCGGATTCATCCGAATGGAAACGGCCGTTAATCCGCCAATCGACAGGTACCGATCGGAACATCAGACACCAAGCTTGTGATGTAACGCGAGTCTCTTGGAATTATGAAATGTATAATGTCTAAACAATTCGGATCTATTCTGTCTCGACCCCCGGTTGGAATATGTTTGAATTTTGAGAAAAAGAACCACCGCTAGTATCCGGCTCCATCCGGACCCAAAACAAAATTACACTGTAAAATAAACCACGTTAACGTATTCATGAACACATCTAGTATAATATTCCAGTGATATTTGTTGGATGTGTTCGGTCTGTGTCGTTGAAATTGATTTTGATATTGGCTGGTACCGCTGTTCTTGGCTCCCGCAGCGCCGCCATTTTCTCGGCTCTTTGGTTGTGTTCACGGCAGCCGCTGTGAAGTGTATGCTATTGATATTCCCGGAATATAATTCAAAACAGCGGCACTTGGAAGCAGAATGGCCAATGCATCACACTCCGGGATGGGACAGTGCTGTGTTGCACTGTCTGTCGTTGGTATATTGGTTTGTTTTCTTGTTAATGCTTATATTTGTTGATGTCTTCCCATTGCTAAGGTGCCGGCGCTTTTGGCGTTACACTGCAGGCTTCTCGGTTGTCGCTTTGGGGTTTTATTTGTGACTTGCTTTTGATTTGTAATTTATACACCGTTTAAAGTAATTTTCGTTTAACTTGTGTCGCTGTCGACGTCGTTGTGCACCGTGTCTACAGTGTATGATAAGCTAGTGCATTTATTTAACTTGGATAGATACTAGTGAGTCGGTTTTCCAAACATTTAGTTGGAAAGCAATGTTTATTTTATATATAATTTAATTATTAGTGATCTAAATGTTGGTTGGAAACGTTTTTGTAGGGAACCGGTTTTTCTGGTGTTAATCCGTCATAGTGTAATTAAATATACGGTGTTTATTTTTGTGAGTAGAGTGATGATGCATCACTCGGTTTAGATTTGTGATCAAGCGTTGTGAGTTCAGTTTTGAAATATTACCCATCCATTGCTGGCGTCTAACTCGTGAATGCGTTTTTTTAGTAGTTCATAATAGCGGGTATCATATCGCTTTCACAGTGTTTCGGGTTTTGCGTTGAAGTTGCTGCTGGTGGTTGATCGCAATGGCCGGTGTGTTTGTGGCTGATGCATGTGATTTGCTGAATGGGCGTGTTCGCGCTCCGGGTCGGGGTGTGTGTTGCACAGCAGCAGACCCGCACTGTTACAGGTTAAACGTGGAAGCTCGTTTTTTTTTTTTTTTCAATGTCATGTCTAATGGCTGCTCTCTCCTCTGTGTTTAAACAGGCTCGTTATTGGGTGATTTCAAGGTTTGTTTACAAACACAAAGTGATTGGGTCGTTTCGGCAGGTGCTATGGATTTGTCTGTTACGCCATGGTAAACAAATCTGTGGGCCAGTTGTTAAATTAATATTAAAACACTAGGCTTTATAAATTGATTTATTGAAAGAACATTTAAGCGGTAGTTGTCAAATGTGTTTTTATAAACAAATGTAACCAAATAAATAACATGTACTGTTATTTTAATGATTAAAGTATTTTGGGCCACAGATTCGTTTTTATGTAATCTTGGTGTAACATGTCTATGGATTAAGGCGATTGAGTATCGATAGTTGTTTTTAATTAATGTGAGAAACTGAATTGTACCTTATTGTGTTGAACATTTTGTAACTTGTATATTTTAATCGGCTCCCCTGTATATGCGACCTTAAAGATCAGAAGGTATTTGCGGCCATACTGTATTATGCAGCTGCTCTAGCGTGTATGATCGGGCGCACTGCTGAGACTAAAGTTAATTCTTAAGAAAATACGATTCAATGTGTCTCTATTATTATTTAAGTGAACTTTTAAAGATGTACTGTTCAGTAGCTGAGTTTCCAGTTGAGAGAAGAGGTTTCCACTGCTCATGAGCAGCACTGTGTGCTGTGGAGAGCTGTAGTAAGAACAGGGGTGTCTACATGTCCACACCTAGTATCCTCACAAGTAAGTCTTGAGCTCCTTGGACATGCAGATGAACTCTCAAGCTGACAGATCTACACTTGGTAATACTGAAATGGGCTTGTGTACATTGTGTAACAAATGTGCTGACCTGAAGGAAGTCTTTCTCGATGTCTTCGTTTCTTTTAGTATTTCTGAATCTCTTGCACCATTGTTTTTGTAGTTATGGATAATCTAAATTTACCCGTGGGTATTCATTTCTTCCATCCAGAAGTGATCTCTTTTTGGAGGGATAGTCTGTTTTGGTGTTGCAGTCTCTTTTGCAGTTGGTACTCCTTGGGTCAAACGTTTTTCACCCCCTATCCTATTTGTTCAGTTCAGTCACACAGCAGTGAGATTCATTCCAGGAGGATATCCTGTTCCCAGTCCTTTCAGCTCTTCATCCTGTGTTTAGGGCACCTGCAATGGCATCAGGATTTTGTCTCCTCAATTTCATGGTAGGCTAGAAGCCTACCTCCCCTATTGCCACAATGTTTCCATAGCAATATGTTTCCATAGCAACTTTAACAGCAGAGCCACAGTTGCAGGAGTCCTGGGTCATTAAAGGATTAGCTGTTTAGCCACACTGCCCTTCAGCTGGAGCCCATCTCCACCTAGTGTTGCATTCTTACCTCTGGCATGTGTATCTGTGTATGGTAGAGCTGTAGCAAACAGGTGATAGTCAAGGTGTGTAATGTCTATTAAGTGTTTCAAGTAGACTCCAAGCAAATACTTGTGTGTTATCCAGCAGTACACTACAGCCAGGACCTCTCTTGGGCTCTGTTGTGCTGTTGTCATGGCTACCCAGCAGTATCAGATCTGGCTGTTATGTTAACGACCTGTATATGCCTGGGAGGCAATGTAGATATTGGGGCCTCTGAAGTGACCATTAACCCTGTAGGCGGGGCAGTGGCGTTTCTTCCTGCAGCCACAACAAGCCTGTTTTCAGCTGTAAACTACACTGGGACCGTTCTGTTAGAAAAGAGTAGAAATTGATTTTTTTCAGAGCAGTGTTTGTTTGACCGGAAACCAGATACAGTCCTTTCCTCAGAGACAACCACAGGTTCAGTTCAGGACAGTAGGGCTGCACACACTATAAAGTTAGACAGGACTGTTACAGTAAATGTATTTGATTGTAATAAAGCATTTGCTGTTTATTGGGATCATAACACATGGAAGGTGCAGAGGTCAGTCAGACTCCACACTTCTGTGTGATCGGCAGTCTGCTAATCAGACAATGTTATTCAACTGGAAGTCTGTGTTGCTTGGGTCGTTACACCTATAAAGGAGGGGTCCTTTCTGAGCTGCTGTAGAATGTAAAGACCACTTTAGACTTGTGGCTCTTATTAGTCTCGACTGGAGATTTTTCAGCTATTGCAAAGCCAGAGTTATGTTTCTGACTAAATTGTTGCTCCTAAGCTTTTCCCTGCTGTAAAAACCTGGGGCACTAACTTTTTGCATTCCGATTTACATATATAGTTTTGGTGCATGAGCAGTGTAGCATGTTCTGAACCCAGATGTATTATATAATCATGCTTTTCTAGTCTGCCAGTCTTGTGGTTTTGTGTATTCAGTCAGCTCTGCTGGTGCACCCCTTGCCAGTCTTGTAAATGAGGCTTTACTCTGGATGTATTCCTTGTTCCAGCCACATATCAATAACAATCCCTAATTTGTCACCAGGCCAACCCTGGTCTCTCATTTCTGTGGGTTTGAATTTGAATCAGTTGTAGCTGAGACCAGTGCCAGCTGAGCGGGAGCAGGTTGGGAAAGAGGGTGAGAGAGAGAGAGGGAGAGTGCTAGCACTGTGCAACACAGCATGCCCTGGCAGTGAGCTCTCCCGCAGGGAGGGAGCATGCAGCAAGGTTAGCTGAGTGGAGCAGGCTGGGGGAGAGTGGCAGTGCTCTGGCAGTGAGCTCTCCCGCAGGGAGGGAGCAGGGGGCAGGGTTAGCTGGAGAGTGGTGGCATCCACTGAAACTGGCAGAAAGGGATTTAAAGCAAATAAAACCTACAAGCTAAGTCATGTAGATTTCATCATTTGGTAGTTTGCAATAAAGGATCGGGCAGTATATACAACATGTATTCTGGATGTAAGGGTTGTGGATGCAGGATAAAGTACAGGGTTGAGTTTAGTGCATTGTGTTGATTTTCAAGAGGACCCTGTCCTCCTTCCTGAGGAAGGGTCTTTATAAAGCACAGAACAAGTGTATTTAAAATCTGATACCCAGGGAAAATACATTTTGATTGGCTGAACATTTTCTGTAAGTTATATCCATTCCAAATGTGTTTAAATCAGACCTGGACTTTGCTATTAACCACCAGCTTTGTTTTTATACAGCAATTCTGCTTCAGGGGTTTAGTATTTAAAAAAAAAAAAAAAAAAAAAAAAATCCTACACACACCTTATATTTGACTTTTTCATTGTTTCATTTTTGTTTTCACTGCTGCATTTAGCACCATGCTAACTAGTGCAGTATGAAGTTCAAGCCTTCCTGCCTGTTAAAACCCTGGGGGCAGTAGAGAATTTCCTGGAATTGGGGTCCTTGTTGGTTCTGGCAGGTCTAGCATATTCGTTCATGTTTTGGCAGGTATCTGTGTTAATGTGATGTTGTGATCTGCAGTATCTCCGTGTTGACTTGGTTTCTTACAGTTTTCACTCCTTAAAATTATGATGTCGAAAAAAGTTTAATTCAATGACAAGCATTTTGCCAAGTGAAAGTGTTAGACTTTGTGTTTTACCAAGTAGTGTCAGCCAGTTCGTATCCTGCAGTGTTTCAACCAGTCTTGCACACTGGTATATGTTGCAGTACTTGCTGTTGATGGTGTTTCTGGATGGTTACAAGCCCTGCCAGTATGTGTTCAGTTTCAATGTGTTAAATCCCGTAGTTCCAGATACTCAAGTGGAAACTGAACACTCCTGTTTAAAAGTGCAGTGCTGAATGTTAACCCCTCCCTCCCTCTCTGTCTGCAGGTTGCCTGTGGAGGCTGGCACTGCCATGCTGGCTGTGGGAGTGGGTGTGGGCTCGGAGCACGGCTCTGGGAAGCGCATCAGGAAGCCCTCTCTGCTGTTCGAGGGGTTTGAGAGCCCTGCCCTGCCCCACTCGAACCCCCACCATGCACTCCCGCCCCCCCAGCCAGAGGTGAGGAGCCCCAGCCGGCCTGGTCGCCTCACCAACCAGCTGCAGTTCCTGCAGAGAGCCATGATCAAGGCACTGTGGAGACACCACTTTGCGTGGCCCTTCCACGAACCTGTGGACGCGTCCCGACTCAGCCTGCCTGTGAGTACACAAGAATCCTGAGACTTCCATTACAATACTGTCGCTTATAAACAAGGATAGTGTGGATCCTCTGATAGACCTCCATTACAATACTGTAGTTTATAAACAAGGATAGTGTGGATCCTCTGATAGATCTCCATTACAATACTGTAGTTTATAAACAAGGATAGTGGGGAGATATTGGAGACTCCACTAGTGAAATTGAAAACGAGATTACAATCCGAAATGGAGGCTTGTTAGCTGGCTTTAAAGCTGTATGACAGTCAAGATAAGGAGGATTTAAAACAGAATTGCAATGAAACGTAAAAAAATGCCTT
>NC_054557.1:22874719-23004719 GCF_017654505.1 Polyodon spathula | reverse complement strand
ATATACTTAAAATTGAAATTAGTTGGAAAACAAAATATTATAGTACTGCGTCTTGGTCGTTGAATGCCAGTGTAGGAGTTGAGCTGAGCTGTGTGACTGTTCTTTGTGCTTCTGCACTGACCCTGCTGGCTGATGCAGTGTGCTGGTGAAGTGCCTGAGCCCTGTTTGTGACTGTGTCCCTCTGTTTGTGCTGCAGCTCTCTCTGGGGGCATGACGACAGCTCACCAGGTGCCTGCTGTCTCCTCGGTCTCTCAGACTAACGTGTACTCCCCCCCGACCCCTGAGATCCCAGCCACCATCCTGGACACCTCTCCCCTCAGCAAGAGCCTGTCTCCCCCGCAGCAGATACTCAGCATGCCTGTCGCACCAACACAGCCCATCACCAAGGTGAGAGAGACTGCATACACTCACACACACACACACACACGCCATCACCAATGTGAGAGAAACGCACACCATCACCATGGTGAGAGAGACACCCATACTCGCACACACCTTCACCAAGGTGAGGGAGACACACACACACACACCATGGCTAAGGTGACACCATGCATGCATACACACACTGGTTATAAAATGAGTGATCAGGAGAGGATTTATCAGTATGCCCGTCTGTAAAGAGGTATGTGAAAAATACAGTGAACACAGGGTGGGGCTTGGCTGGAGCTTGGCTGGAGATGCAGTACTGATGTCGCTTAGCAACTGAAGTACTGTTTCATGTTCAGTCGGGCGTAATGTGTACACACACTAATGCTGTTACAGTAGTTCGGTTACAGTTCCTAGCAGCGCAATGAACATTGGAAATTGATACAGTAGAATTAATACACTATTTTATTTTAAAATTGTGTTTTGCCCCATATTAAGAGGCCCATATTGCTAAGAAATAAAATGTATTTTGGAAAAAGTAAATGCGAACACACTAGTAGGGCTTAAAGTTTTCAGGTTTTATTTTTAAGCGAGTGACAAATTGAGCTGATTCTGTTTCTTAATTAAACTCAGAAAAAGCTGTTAATTGCAAAGTCTTTGCTTTTACCTTTATCTTGCCTGAGCTTAATTCTGGTCTCTCAATTTTATTTCAAACAAAGCTGACAAATTACATGAATTGTTCATCCTCGATCCTACTTTTAACTCATTTAATTTTTGCAGTCGTCTAATTTAATGTTGTGCTTTTATTATTTTCCGCACTAGTTTAACAGGGATGCCATTACAGATTTTATTTTTTGCCAAGCAGTCAGTATCTTCAGGGAATTCTCAAAGATTGCTCATCTGCATCTCAGCTGTCTATTTCTGACTACAAGTACTACAGTGACCAAAGCAGTTGCAGCCAGTAGTAATGTACAAAAACGCAAATGAAATATACGTTGTTATATTTTGAATGTGAGATGAAGTATCCGTAGCTTGTTTATTGAGACGGCAAGATGTACTGTGTGTGAGAACTGCTGAGCAAGAAACAAAAAAAAAAAAATAAATGAACGGCTGTACAGTTTTTCAAGAATCTTCGCTTAAGACACGGCTGTGTTATTGGAATGCAGAAAAGTATTAACGAACGTGGATGAAGGCAACAAACAGTGCTTAGAATCCCGTCTGCATGCGAATGGTCTACTGTTATATATAAGTGTTTATGTATATCTCTACACAGACAGATTTTTTAAACTACAACATGCCATAGTTTAAATGTTCATAAAAATGTACCGAAGTGCACATCCTTGGAGCCTTTGTGTAAAAATGTGTATTTGATGGATGGGATGCAAAATTTTGGGCATGTGCGTTTCAGGAACGCATGAACAGAAAAGCTAGAGCGACCTCTGGCATGCACACACAGCCCCAATGCAGACACTGAGCAAACCATACAGCAGGGCTAATTCCTGTTTCAATTCCAGTTGTATTTCCAATTCCTTTTTACAACCATTTCCAATTCTTTTGAAGGAATTGATATTTTAGAGACATTGTTGTGATTTGTTCAACTGCTTTCATTCGAAACCAATTTAACTGACTAACTGATTTCAATTGAACTAATTTTAAGCTGATTTTAACAGAATAGAAACACTGCAGTTTTGGTCAGTGGTGTGTTTGGAATTAAAGGAAAGCAAATTGGGATTAGGAATTGGTTTTAAAAAGGAAATGGAGTTAGAATTGATAAACGGACATTAACCCCAACCCTATATACAAATACACACGTTTAAGAGACACGGTATATGTACGTCTTCAGTTACACTGCATACAGAAATACACACACCGTTGCCAAGGAGAGTATATGTACTTATTCACTTAAATGGTAGGAAACCCAAATTGAATTTAACTTGAGGTATAATATCCATTCATAACTTAAACACTCAAATCAAAACTAACCACGTACACTTCCAAGCAGACAAACTTCACAGAGGAATTTAAGTTGTTGGATTCCTGCCGATATGCAGTGCATGTCTGCTATTAACTTTGAACATGCTGTCAATATGTCTCGCAGCATGTATATATTTGAACCTTGCCTTTACTGTGAAGGAGTGCGTGCCACTCACTTGTCTCTGTCTCTGCAGAAGAAGGGAGTTAAGCGGAAGGCTGATACCACCACCCCCTCCACAATCGCCATGCCAACACCCCACAGTGCAGACTCGTCCCCCCTCGCCTCGCCCCTCCCGCTGGCCCTGCCCCCCGAGGTGAAGGCAGCAAAGGTCCCGGCGCGGAGGAGGGAGAGCGGCCGGCCAATCAAGAGACCCCGCAAAGACCTGCCGGACTCGCAGCTGCAGCACCAGCCCTCCAAGCGGGGCAAGCTGTCGGAGCAGCTGCGCTACTGCAGCGGCATCCTGAAGGAGCTGCTCTCCAAGAAGCACGCTGCCTACGCCTGGCCCTTCTACAAGCCCGTCGACGCCTCTGCACTGGGTCTGCACGACTACCACGACCTCATCAAGCACCCCATGGACCTCAGCACCATCAAGGTAGGGCACATGCAGCACAATGCAAGCACAGGACAATAACTGGTGAGCAATTTTTTCAATGGGGTCATCCAGTTGATATTTCCCATAATACCCGGCCGGTTGACTCTGCAACAGAGCGACCCGTAGCCAGTGCGAGACGTCAGACTGAAAGCAGTTCCAACCGTACCTCGAATAGCTGCTGTCTTCTCTCGTTGCCTGGAAAACATTGCTCACCAGAGATTATAAAAAGTTCAGTTCAGTAAATAATAATCCTTTCCAACAGCGGATGGTCTCTTGATCTGTCCTCGGTATTACGTTTTTTTGTTCTCATTCCTGCTAAAGTTGCAGATCCTTCACCAGTGTTAATTCACTCCATAGCTCATCCATAACTGTTAAACACAAAGAAAAAAAGTGGACTAGAAACGCGTGTGAAGTTTTATTTTGGAATGTGTGAAGTTTGATGCTTCTGAAGTTTTTTGTATTGGACTGCAAGGCTGTGCCTGATCTCTTGCTCTCTCTCACAGAGGAAGATGGACGGCCGAGAGTACCGTGATGCTCAGGAGTTTGCAGCGGACGTGCGGTTGATGTTCTCAAACTGCTACAAGTACAACCCTCCAGACCACGATGTAGTGGCCATGGCCAGAAAACTGCAGGTGAGATGCCTTCCGGTTCAGCACTGAGCTGCACCAGCATCTCAGTAAAGTGACATGGAGCCCGTTTCACAAAAGCGACCTTGCGAATAAATTGGGTTTTATCAAACTTTTGCAGGGCTGCGACATCGATGATTTTCATATTTTTTAATGGATTTCTCATCTAAAACCCTGGGATTGACAATATGAGCTTGTCTAGCTTATAAGTAGGGTTTCTAGTTTTCTGGTTTTACTTTTGATCACGTGATGTTCCTTTTAAACATATTTTGAGCAGATTTGCTTTCTTAATAAAACACTAACTGGCAAAGGAAGTTGTTTCTTTTTACCCCCTTGGCTTCATTGAGTTACCAAATGAATACATTGATCTTCCCTGATTCTTTGAACCTGAATTTCATTCTGCCTGTAATCACTGAATTCAGCTTATTCATGTCGCTAATTTAAATAACCTGGTATTGAGTTATGACTTAACATCTATTAAGGTTTAAAGGGAGGGAGAGAAATGGAAAATAAAAACTGAAAACTAGAAGCCCTACTTATAACACAGGGCAGAAATTTAGGTATAACTGCAGTATAGGGTTTATTTTTATATATAATCACACATACATAAATAAAAGGTTTCGAATTACAAAATTTAGTGACGTGTAACCCAAAGTTGTGTTGGTGAAAAATTACAGTAGGCAAGGTCAGGTTGTAAAAACAAGCACAGTTTATTTATTAAATACATCATATACCAGAAGTACGGATTTTTATTCAGTGAAATAGCATTATTGGGCAGATTGCCATGGTTTAAACGGGTGACAATGCGGTTCAGCAATCGGTACGTGGATAATAATAATATGAACTACATTAAATGTCTACAATAAATAAGTCGAATAACAAATGTGAAAGAAATAAATAAAATGGACCAAGCTTGTGACAAAAATAGTGACAACTCCTTCTCCTCGCTATAGAAAAATATCTAAAAGAATCCAGCTGATCCCCAAATCATGGAAACAAAAAGTACTTTCCCCAATTAGCCTCAGCAATAGTTCACCACAGCAATTACAAAGTTTTGTTGCAGGAGCCACCTTCATGTTATTACCTGCCCCACAAGTATAAGTAATGAGGCTGAATGCAGCTTGATTATCAGGCATGCCGCCTAATAGACTAAAAAGTGTCAAGGTAGCAAGTGTGCTTAGCTGGCTACATACATTTTGGTCAAAAGCCCCTTTTCAGCTGTGTAGAAAGAGAAAGCACAGATCAGCTTTTTTCAACACAGCTGAAGGGCTTTGCGTATGTATAGAACTTGAAAGTACAGCCTGTCACTTCTACACGGCTCCAGATCTGTTAGTATTTAGGCTTTCCTCAATAAACTAAAGGTTTTTCATCTCCCTTTTTCATCTCCCTTTTTCCTTTCAATTTCTTTCTGCTCACTAGATCTGTCCATTTTTCTGTGATCAGCTGCATCCTTTTTTTGTTTGTGATTTAAACTTCTTAAACTCTGCATAGCGGTTTGAGCCATTCTTGAGTTTTAATAAGACATTCCTGAGTTTGTTCCCTATACACTGTGGCTAATCAAGCTGCTAGTAAAACCAGGAATGGATCAAACTGCTATGAAATGGGAGTCATATTTCTTTCCCTGCTGTTCTAACGGGCATTGGATTTATTTTCTTTTTGCTGTAATATGGTGTTAATGAAAATAAACCCTGGATCAACTCATTGAAGCTGTGTCAGCGGAGGTGGCTGCTCAAGGTTTGCCTATTCCTGTTTTAAATGTGTCCCAATAACGATGCAATGTTGAGAAACGGCTTTTTAGCTTGAGCTGGTTTCATGGCATAGCAGAAAAAACACCTAGCATTTTACATTTGTATTGAACAAGCCACAAGTGTTTCCATGAAGTGCAGTATATCGATATGTCTCTAACCCCTCTGTTTCTCTGCAGGACGTGTTTGAGTTCAAGTTTGCGAAGATGCCGGATGAGCCGCTGCAGACCACGCCCCCGGCCCTGGCGCCCCTCCCCCTGGGCAGGGCCTCGTCGGACAGTGAGGAGAGCAGTGCCAGCTCCAGCGAGAGTAGCGACAGCTCAGACAGCGAGGAGGAGCGTGCCAACCGGCTGGCTGAGCTGCAAGAGCAGGTGAGATATGTGAGTGTATCCACCTGCCACTATTACTACACTATTACCTTTACTGTCATGCACTTTATTATGAAAACTGTTGCTCCTAGCACTCTGACTTCATGAAGCAATTTACCTTCTTATATGTTTGAACTCCTCACTAAGTAACTACAGCAAGATAACAAGCTTTAACTGATTCAGTAATACTGTCTGAGTACTAGCAAGTCTGACGGCACTTATCTGCTAAATGAATGTAACCGTGTTTGTGTTTTGAAGTTGTGGATTTACTCTCGTTTAGTGTAGTGCTATAGCAGGGATTCTATGTGCAGTACAATGTGACACTATAGCAGTGTGCAAGGCAGGGAGTGCTGCTGTGCTGACGTGCCGTTCCCTCTGTCCCCAGCTGAGGGCGGTGCACGAGCAGCTGGCAGCCCTGTCACAAGCCCCCATCTCCAAGCCCAAGAAGAAACGCGAGAAGGAGAAGAGGAAGAAAAAGAAGCCAGAGAAGCACAAAGCCAGGCCACCCCCAGAGGAGGAGAGGAGCGAGAAGCCGGCCAAGCCTGCCAAGGTGCCCAGGACCCCAAGGAGCAGCAGCACAGGGAGCAAGAAGAGTGGAGGGGGCAAGAAGAACGGCAAGACCACCAAGTGAGTGGCAGAGGAGTGGTGGAGCTTTCAGGGCTTGGCTCATGTGTATGGGCTGGTGTGGCACACTTACTGAGTGTGAAGAGAGACTTGTGGACTCTCAGCTCTGTTCTGAAGTGCCGGAGCTGCTGGTAGCAACAGTAGAAGACTCCACTTTGTTGCTATGATTTGTTGGTTAACTCATCTGCTGGTTAATATTTCATATGTATTTCTATAGCATCTGTTTTGAAGGTGATTCAGATCCCTTTTTTTTTTGTTCATTTTAGATCCTGTAGAGTAATTCAGTAAGTTAGGCCCTGTTCAGATTATATTTGAAGCTTTCTCTTCCCCTTCCCCCTATACAGTAAATATTTAATTCTCCTCTCCTCAGGTCCTCCAGGAAGTCCTCCTTGACTCCGCGGCCGGCCCCTCCCCCTCCACCCCCCCCACCCGCGATCCCACACTACGACTCAGAGGAGGAGGAGGACACCAAGCCCATGAGCTACGATGAGAAGCGGCAGCTCAGCCTGGACATCAACAAGCTGCCGGGGGAGAAGCTGGGCAGGGTGGTGCACATCATCCAGTCCCGGGAGCCGTCTCTCAGGGACTCCAACCCAGAGGAGATCGAGATTGACTTTGAGACACTCAAACCGTCCACCCTGAGGGAGCTGGAGAGATATGTCATGACCTGCCTCAGGAAGAAGCCACGCAAGCCATACGGTGAGTCCCTGAGAAAACAGTTCTGCCATTACTGTACACTGACCCAACACTACCCTCCACTCTGAGGGAGCTCCAGAGATATGCTTGACTCTGGAAGAAGACGACCCCTTGCTCTGCTATTACTGTAGCACTGATCATGCTATACACAGAGAATTTAGCATGATCAAGGAAACCCTGGGTTGAGGCAGACACGGGCGTTGAGATTATATATATCAATATATATCATATATATATATATATATATATATATATATATATATATATATATATATATATATATATACACATACACACACACACACACACACACACATTTTTTTTTATTATATGATATCTTGCTATGCTGTATTGAGGGGTGTGTTGCTGTTTCTCCTGTGCAGTGGTAAAGAAGCCGAGCAGTGGGAAGAGCCGAGAGGAGCTGGCTCTGGAGAAGAAGAGAGAGCTAGAGAAGAGGCTGCAGGATGTCAGTGGGCAGCTCAACTCAGCCAAGAAACCACAGAAAACCAAAGGTGAGCCAGCGGTATAATATACAATACAGTACAGTGGCAGCTGAACTCTGCCAAGAAACCACAGAAAACCAAAGGAATGTCAATAACAGGACCGTCTACAGATAGAAATAAAAATTGTCTGCAGCGCATCCAGTAACAGTGCTCTGCGTGAGTGCAGGATGTGCCCTATAGTCTGGACGTCACCGGTTCGAGTTTGGGCTATTCCACAGCCAACTGTGGACAGGAGTTCCCAGGAGGCGGTGCTCAGTTGGCTGAGCATCGCCTGGGGGGTGGGGGGGGGGGGGGGGCTTAGGTCAGCCAGGGTGTCCTCTGCTCACTGTGCACCAGCAACCCCTGTAGTCTGCCCGGGCGCCTGCGGCCTTGCCTGTAATCTGCCTGGGAGCTGCGTTGTCCTCTGACGCTGTAGCTCCTAGGTGGCTACACGGTCAATCCGCAGTGTGTAAAGAGGACAGCATGTGTTCATCTTCACTGCTCCAGAGTCAGCGCAGGGGTGGTAGCAATGGGCTGAGCCTAAATAATAATTGGGCATTTCAAATTTGGAGAAAATAACAAAAAATAATTGGCAATGACTAAATTTAAAAAATAAATAAATAAAATATATGGTCTGCCAGTGTTGTCTTTGACATTACGGAGGTGTCATTGGCATTGCACTGGGAAAATCTTAATTTAACTGAACATTCTCCAGCAAAATATTTACAGAAAATCTAAAACTCAAGCTCTGACAAACAGGAATGTGTTTGAGAAAATCTTCAAATTAACATCTCTGTCTTAACAAATATTTTAAATAATTGTGCGGATTGACCGATAACCTTTAGGAAAACTTGGAAAAACACCTTTCTGAAAAATGTTAGTTTTGCTGCTTGCTGCTAAGGACCTTCATGTTCATATCAGCATAGTAGAGAGATGCACAAACCTGCAATATGAAAATCCCACTGGTGAAGATCTTATTAAAGCACAGTGTAGTGATGCTGGAGTCTAATAGTACAGTCCAGTCTGTTTTATAAGAATCAACTGCATGTGGTGATCAAAACCACTGGGACAAAATCATTCCTATACTAACCATGCTAAAATACTCGGCTTGTAAAATCAAGCAATCCGCTATAAGAATCATTTGGGGGCAAACTGTCTACGTGTAATACAGTACTGTCAAGTGCAATGACTTGTACAACCAATAAGCTGTTTATGAATTTGGTCACGTTGCGTGATCAGGCACATACGCAGCGTGGATCGTGCAGTTATGCAGGAAACACTGCATTGTTTGTAATCAGACAGTGAGTGCACCACTGCATTGTGCAGGTATGTTGTGTTCAATAAGTGTGCATTTGTTTAAATAAAGGGAATACACATTCATTGAATACATACAGAGTACAACAGCATGTAGAGGGAGGGGGAGACTGCAGAGCTTTGCATCTCCACTTAGTGAAAAACTGAATTTGTATCTGTTAACCTAGGCACCCTCATGAGATGATTGTTTTTCAAGTATACTGTAGTAAAATAGGACTTTGCAGCCTTGAGTAAACATAATCATGATCATGTAACAAGTTGCTTACCCATGAGGATTTCTCAGTGATTGAGCACTGGCATTTGTATACTGTATTTAAATTGCAGGTGCCGAGGTGCATTTGCTAATTGTAATGTGACGTGGCCGAGGGCAGTGTAAATGATCAGGCTGGAGTGTTGATTTACAGTTTTAAACTGGTGTTGGTTTTATTTCTTACACTGCAGTGGGGAAACAGCGTTAATAAAACAAAATAAACCTAGCTCTCAGTTGGAGCACTAACTACACAATCCTCTGTGTGGTCCCTGTGCATTCATGTGGGAACTCATGACATCTAGTGGTCAAACCAGTCAAATCATCCTGATGGATGTGATTATTATAAATGGTACTACAAATGAACACTGACCACAAACATACTTTCCATAGTACGATATTTCAAAATAAACCTTTCACCCCACTAGAAGAGCTGTGCTGCATTACTTGCCCACATTCTGTACAAAAGCAGTACCTTGAGCCCCAGATTGAATAGCAGTGATGAGGTTGCTTTGGCCTTAAAGTTTCACAAAGATGTCTTGGAATTGCCTGTTATTTGAAATCTTGCATGTCCCGGTGATGCCTGGTACAATCCCCACTGCTGTGTGTATCGTTTCCCCTTGTTGATAGATAAACTCTTAACCATGCATACATGATCTACAGGCTGTTTTAATGCTGACACTGAATTTCCCATGGCACTGCTGTCTCTAGCCTCTTTCCTTGTTGATACAATGTAATGTTGCTGAGAAGCTGGTTGTTTCACTGCTGTCCCCTCCCCCTCTCTGCAGCAGAGAAGCCTAGCAATGCAGAGCAGCACCCGGCTGCCTCCCGCCTCAGTGCCAGCAGCTCCAGCTCCGATTCCTCCTCCTCCAGCTCCAGCTCCAGCTCTTCAGACACCAGTGACTCTGATTCGGGCTGAAGCAGCGCCACCAAGCCCGATAGACAGCACCCCTCCCCTCCCGGGAACACAGGACTGGACCTCCCAGCAGGGCCTGGCAGGAGGGGAAGACACAGAGAGAGAGACAAAGAAACTCCCCTTCCATGATCGGAGAGCTGCCAGCCAGCACCATGGACAGAAGGGCAGGTCTCACACGTGAGAAAAAAAGGAGATTGATGCAGCTTTTTTTCTTGATCTTCCTTTTTTTTTTTTCTTAAAGTTTGATTTGCGGCTGGAGTTGAGGGAGAGAGGCAGACATGTAACTACCCTGCCTCCTGAATGCTGATTCTCACTTTCTGTAATGAAGTGATGCCCTACCCAGTACATTTCTCCAGTGAGGAGGAAGTTGAAGCAGAGAGATGGATTTCCTCTCCTCTGAGTGGTGCAGCTGCCTGTGTTACTGCACAGAGGAAGGGATTCAGACTTGAGGAGCGGTTGAATCCTAGTCCTTCCTCTGCTCTGCCTTGACAAAGCTGGGAAGAATGCCTCTCTCTCTCTGTGTGCCGCAGTATGCTAGCTGGGAGAATTGGCTTACTGCTGATACCAATGTTGTTTTGAGACTCCATGAGCAATTGAGAGACAAGTCGCTACTTGCACGATTTTTTCTGTTATAAAGAAAAATATTTTAAATGAGGAAGATGAGGTGTAGAGGGACGGGTGCTAGTGCAGTTTTAAAGCTGTTTGTTTTGTTTTTCGGGTGGTGTGTAGTTTCTAAGGATTTCCAATCCTTCTGAATGAATTCAGTCAGGACCTGTTTAAATTGCACTGCTTTCCCGTACACGGAAATGCACTCCACTGTGTCGCCCTCTGGGACTTCAGATACCCTGCAAGTTCTGTTTGTGTGTGTGTTTTAAAATACACATCAACAGATTTTGCTTTCAATTTTCCTTCCAAACTATGTTGATTGTCCCTGAATTATCTTGCTCTAGACTACAGAGTTTGAATTCAGTTCAGATCTGTAGCACATAGGTATTTACGATGATATATTATATATATATATATATATATATATATATATAATAATATATATATATATATATATATAATAATATAATATAATATGTATGTGTTACTCAAATCTCTGAAAAGTGCTGTTTTAAAAAAACTAAACTAAACCAAACTGAAGTCCTGGTTCATCCAGAGCACAGTTGGATAGTACTCGGTGACTGGAGTTGAGGCTTCTAGTCAAACTGCTGCTGTGGGGGTTGAGTGACAGAGTGCTTTATTGCTCAGTGGAAGTCTCTTTCTCGCACAAGGGGAGTCGTTTCCGCTGTGAGGTGAAAACCTTACTCTGTTTTATTAAACTTGTGATGTCAGAGGGCAGTGGTGTTTAGACTATTGTTTGCTGAGTGACATCACGTGGCAATAGCTGTCTGACTCTTGACCGCTCAAGCGACTGTTTGATCTTGTGTTACGGGGAGTGTTCAGTAGCTGAATGGCTTGCATCACCAGTGCAATCTGCTCAGTTACTTCACACACCAATAGGGTTGTTTTAATAATGAGGCTTCAGCCCAGGGATTGGAAACACCAGTGCTAAGGATCTCCCTCACTGAATCACTACACACCTCTCGCCAATAAGAACTGGGGTGCCATCACAATGTGGGGTAACATGCACTGAATTAGGAAGTTACGAGTGTAATTCGGCACCTTGTAGGATAGGTTACGCTTGCATCTTATTCCATAAGCACAGTTTGATGCCAAACCCAAATTGTCATATTGATATGAATAGTTGTAAGAAAACTTAAACTAAGGCAGTCGGGATCAATTAAAGAAACAAAAATCCAAAATGCAATCTTTTGGGGGCTTGATTAGTGTGTTAGTTTCTTTTAGTAGCTTGTTTAGCCCTAGCCCTTGTCTTCAGCTGTCACACACCCCTTTGCTTCTTCTTTTGAGGAGTTTTATTTATTTTAAAGAGTAGTAGAAGAAAATGTTTTATAATGTACAGAGTGCAGAGTCACCTGTTGATGCAGGGCAGTAGAATAAAGAAAGTGTACAGTAAAGATTTTATTGAAGCGCTTGTATATATTTCAAAAGTTGCACAATCAGAAGCAGCATGTTCTTAATGGAAGGGGGATTGACAACTTTAATTTGTCTTATTTGACTTTTTTTTTTTTTTTTTAAACCTGTGCGTGTTTCTTGAGTGGATTTATTTTCTAAGAAAAAAAAACTAAAAGAATTCAACCTGTAGATTCCATTCTAGAGTTGTACATCACAGCAGTCATTGTGTTCATGAAGAGAAAACTACCCTTCAGTTTGGAAATGTGTAAATAATAATAAAAAAAGTTATTTAAATAGTGTTTCTCATTTTTTTTCTTCTTTCTGGACTGCAGTGCCAATCTCTACACCTTAAACCAAGATGTGTGGACTTCAGTTAATATGTACAATTGACCCTGTCTCTTACCTGTTAATATGCACTGTGGGCCCCGTCTCCTATATAAATTAACTTGCAGTTGACGGTCTCTTGTTTTAGTTAACGTGTGCCGTCTCCTGGTAGAAGTGTCTTCTCTGGAGCACTTTTCCCATAATCATCTGTCTCATCTAGTCTAAGCCTTCTTTTTAAAACGATTGCATTTAAACATGACTCGCTTGGATTTATTTAGAGACACTCCTCCTTAAACACGTGTTGTTATTTCTACAATCAATGTTTTCATCTGACCTAACGAGCTCTTTATTGCTGAAGTGCTGACAGAAATCGCCACTGCAAATAGTACAACTGCCTCGGGCGTTCCACATTTAATTGTGGCAAAATCTTTTAAGTTTTACAACTTCTGAATGCAGCTTTTTATTTATATACAGTAGATGCTGCTTGGTAGTCATAAAGTTGATATCTGAACGTTGTTAATAAGCGAAAAACCACAGGCTAGGATGGTTCCTGTAAAAATGTTAATAACCAAAAGTTGTCTTTATTAGAGTTGCTAATAAGCGGCACATACTGTTTAAATTTATACATCTGTTTTTAATGTGTATCAGTATGAATTGACAATCTCTGATAAGAATTGGGATAGTGTTTCAATTTTAATTCTATGTAATACCCTTTAACTGTAAATCAAATATTTACGTGTCAAATTTACATATTTTTAAATGAAGCGGTTGCTATTAATAAAAAGACATGCAGTATAGACGATGTATTTTCAATGATAGACACTATTTAATAATACTGTATGTTTAATAGACATTAGTGTCCATTATTAACAACGCATTGTCAATTAATTGCAACTGCTTCATTTAAAAATATGTATATTTAAGAAGCTTGTCATTTGGTTTGTTTCATATCCTTTCTCCTATATATATAAAATAATGGTCTATTGTTTACGCATTATTATAGTGTATTAAAGTACAATGTCTCATTGAAAAGTGTATATTAAAAATGTGTATTTGTCTTAAAGCAACTGTTTGTTTATTTGAGATGTAAGTTTACATCTTTTTAATCAGCTTGTATTTATATTCTTTGCTCAGTTCTAGGTTACGGTTCCAATTCATGACTGAACAGTTTTGAATACTCTGTCAATAGTAGCTCTTAATGTATTTGGTGTACAGGTAGTGGACTAAGAAATGGAAACATCTGGGTACATAAGGTACACAAAGTATATTGAAAGCAAGGGCTTCCACACAGGTGTGGCTCGTGCGTTAATTAAGCAAATAACATCCCAGCATGCTTAGGGACATGTATAGAAATGCTGGACAGGCCTGGTTGCCTATAATTATGGCTAGCATGGCTGCAAGAGGAGACCTCAGTGACTTTGAAAGAGGGGTGACTGTTGGGGCGCGTTTGGCAGGAGCTTCATTGACCAAGACAGCTGAACTTGCTGATGTTTCATGGGCAACGGTGTCTAAGGTGATGTCGGCATGGAACTCTGGGGGAAAGACATCATCAGCAAAGGGCAACAGTGGGCGGAAGTGCATACTCCAGGATCGTGATATCCGTGCCTTAATTCGAAGTGCAAGGCGAAACAGGCGAGCAACTGCAGATCAATTGACTGCAAATTTCAACCTGGGGCACAAGCACCCAGTTTCATCAAAAAAATGGTCTGCTGAGAACTCCACAGAGCGGGATACCATAGTCGGGTTGCAGTGCACAAACCACTCATCACACCTGGCAATGCACGTTTGTGAGTCCAGTGGTGCAAAGAGCACAGGCAATGGACTACTGAGCAGTGGAGAAATGTGATATGCTCAGATAAATCATCCTTCACCATGTTCTCGACAAATGCACGTGTGGCACCAACCTGAAGAACTCTACAGTCCTGATTTCTTGGTTCCAACAATGAAGGGCTCTGGTGGTTCTGTAATGTTGTGGGGCTCATTTTCCTGGCATGGTTTGGGTGCACTCATTCCCTTAAAAGGGAAGGTCAATGCTAATCGTTACTTAATGGTACTGAGTGATCATCGTCACCCCATGTTGCAACATTTCTTTCCTGCCAGGGGGGTGTATTCCAGGATGACAATGCCCCCATCCACAGAGCACATGTGGTCGCCCAATGGTTTGATGAGCGTGGCACTGATGTTATCCATATGCCATGGCCTTCTCAGTCACTAGATCTGAACCAAATTGAGCATTTATGGGATATTCTGGAACGACGCCAGAGACAGCGTTTTCCACCTCCATCAGCCAGGCGTGAGTTGATTGACTTTCTCATGGAAGAATGGTGCAGCATCCCTCCTGCAGAATTCTAGAGGCTGGTAGACTCTATTCCACGGCGCATACAGGCGTACTGGCCAATTAAGTGACTTTACTTTGGTGTTTCCATTTTTTTGTCCACTATCTGTATGTTTTACTTATATCCTCTTAAAACGTCATATTTGATTTACGGTTATCAAAAGATCATCCCACGGAAAAATGAAAAGGGACATATTTCTTTTAATGTTGCCACAGCCTTTTAGGCATTATATTGTAATACTAGTTATTGTCAATCCTTGACAGCCAAACTGCACCGCTGTTTAGACTGCTCATGAATGTGCATGAGGGTGGCAATTTCTGACAGCACTTCGGCAATAAAGAACTGTCGGGCCAGGTGAAAACATCGAGCAAAGAAATAACACGTATGTGTTAAGGAGGGGTGTCTCTCAATAAATCCAAGCCAGCGGTTGTCTTACAAAGGGCACTTCCCTGTTAATGCACCACTAATGTAACTGGGATTGTCGCCCAGTTACCATTCGGTACCATGTCGGTGTTGAGTGCACTGTGTTGGTACTGAGTGTCGGTACTGAGTTCAGCTAGTGTCTCCTGTAAAGCTAAGCTGCCTGCAAAGGATGGGCAAAGTAATTGCACTGAGCATGCTCATAGCCCAGATTCCACTTTGGGTGATTTCTGTGCCCCCTTCTCCAAGCGTACATTTGAGAATCAGTGGCCCGTCATTCAAGGGAACATTCCCTCACGCCTGTTCAGCGCTCGGCATCGCCACGCTCTGTCAGTGAGGCTGGACCCTCCTCCCATGGCTCTGGGTCAAGGGATGGTAAGAGTCGCATTGAAGGAGCCTGGTCCAGGAGTCATTCTCCTTGTCTTCCTCAGCATCTTCTTACAGTTTCCCTTCCTGCTAATTGAACTATACCGTCCTCCTGGACAGCTCGCTCACTTTCTCGATGAACCTGATTATCTCCTCTCCACCCTCCCCTCTCTGTCTACCCAAACTGCCCTGTTTGGTGATTTCAATATCCATCTCTTTAACCCAACTGTGACAGAAAAACAATAATTCTTAGTTGTAAATCTCCCTCCCGACCTGTGAGGGCGCTAAGTAGCAAGAACAGAGTTACTCTGCTATAAAGGGGGCGGGACTCCGTTGCAAGAATGCATTGACCTGGAAGGGTAACGACGTGGCAGCCACAGATTGGAGAGGCGGTTGCACTTGTTTACCAAAGGGTCATGTGTGACAGCATATAAGGGAAAGGAGAATCGCAAACCTCTGTCTGTTTCATTGCCACACTGCATCATCCCTGCACCTGTATCCACTCAGCCACTTAGTCACACTCATCCAGTCTGCTGGATTCCTTCCTCTCCTTCACTCCTTCAACTTCTCTTTCTCTCCATTCCTTCCTACCCACAAACCTGGGCGTCAACTGGACCTCACCTTCTCCAGGGCCTGCTGCCTCTCCACCCTCTCTGATCACTATTTCATCTCTTTGTCTCTCCCCCCTCTCCCTACTCTACCTACCCCCACTGTCGCCTCCCGCCGTAACCTCTGCTCACTCTCCCCCTGTCCTTGCCTCCACTGCTCTCTCACCTCCCTCCTATCAACTTCTCCCAACTCTGTAGACTGCTATCTCCGCCCTCCACCCTCCCTCGACTCCCTTTGTCCCCTCACCTTCTGACCTGCTCGCCCTCCCCTTTCCCAACCCTGCCTCTCCTCTGTGCTCCGCTCAGCAAGAACCGAAATGGATGAAACAAAACTCCCTGCTGCCCTAGACCTCTGCCACTCCCTCCTCTCCTCTACTCTCTGCTAAACTCTCCTATTTCCAATCTGTTATCCAATCTTCCACTAACAACCCCCAGAAACTATTCTCTACCTTCTCCTCCCTCCTCAATCCCCCCGCCTTGATTCCTGTGACGACTTTCCCTTCTCCTCTAAAATCTGACCTCCACATGCACCCTCTCTCAGCAGAAGTAGAGAGAGAACAGGAGAGGACCGAAGGATCAGTCTTGGGTCCTCTCCTGTTCTCTCTCTACACCTGCTCCCTGGGACCCCTCATCGCATCCTATGGTTTCTCATACCATTTCTATGCTGATGATGCTCAGATCTTCCTCTCCTCCCCCCCCGTTAGTGTTAGGGGTGATCGAGAATCCCCCCGCCCATAGAGGGCAACTCACTGAGTTTTAGTTGCTATCTCCTCCTGGAATGACACATCGTTACATAGACGGGATAGGAGGACCTACGTAAACCTCCTTGGAGTTTGAGTTGGAGAGACTCTGGAGGAAAAGAAGTGGAGTAGAATCACCTCCAATCTCCCCCCCCCCCCCCCCCCCTGACCCCACCATCCCCTCCTGTATTTCTACCTGACTGTCTGTTATCTCCTCCTGGATGCACTTGCATTACCTCAAACTCCCTCTCAAAATCTGAGCTGCTTTTCTTCCCCTCCTCATCTCCCCCTCCTCTAATCTCTATCTCCATTGCTCTGGAATCTATTACGCTCTCTCCCTCCTCCTCAGCCAAGAACCTCGGAGTAACCCTGGAAGCCTGCCTCTCCTAGTCCCAGCACATCTTCACTAGCATGCAACTGCCGATTCTTCCCGAGCAACATATGAAGAATCCAACCTTTCCTCACCAACTACTCCACTCACATGCTCGTCCAAGCTCTGGTACTCTCCAGCCTAGACAATTGCAACTCCCTCCTGCCCAGCCTCCCTGCATCCGCCACCCATGTGCTCCAGCTCATCCAGAACTCCGCTGCTCACCTGATGTCCTCTCTGCCTCGCTTCTCCTACGCTACACCACTGCTCCGCTTACTCCACTGGCTCCTGATCACCGCTTGCATCCAGTTCAAGACTCTTGTACTTGCCTACAGATGACTTGACCAGACTGCACCCAGTTACCTCCAGACCCTCATCTTTCCCTACACCCCCACCCGACCTCTCCGCTCTGCCTGCACTAGAAGACTGGCTGTACCTCCTCTACACACCCCTGCCTCCAGAGCCCGCTCCTTCTCCACCCTCGCCCCACAGTGGTGGAACGACCTTCCTACGGATGTTAGGACTGCCCAGTCCCTGACCACCTTCAAGCGCCTCCTCAGACACACCTCTTCAGACAATACCTGTAAAACTCAACTCTTCCTTTCTGGACAATATAGCACTCTGCCTTTAATGCACTTTAACTTGTACTTACCTGCGCCCTATTTTACTGTATTTAATCCTGCACTTCACACAATTTGCAGTATTTTATATTTCACTTTTATCTAACCCTGATGTTTCTATCAAGACTTATCTGCTCTTGAGCTGCCCCAATATCAACTTGTACTGTGTTTTGTATTTGCTCTTATTAGGACTGAAGTCACTCTGGGTAAGGCTGTCTGCTAAGAAATTAATAATAATAATAATAATAATAATAATAATAATAATAATAATAATATATGGGAAGCTGCGTCACGCCAGCAGGCTATCCTTGCTGAACTGCTACAAGAGTGTTCAGCCCTACTGATACCAGCGGCTACGCTTCTTCCTGCCCCACCTGCACCTTTGCAGAGGGAGGCTTGTGATCTGGAGGGCGATATGCTGTCAATTGTCACCTCTGAGGAGGCTGAGGATCAAGATGCAGTTTTTCCATTTGAGGATGCGGAATCGGACAGTAATCAGTAATCCTGTGGCACAGCTGTCCTTATCAGCAGAGCTTATGCCTCTGATGCAGCGGGCTACTGCAGTCCTGCAGGTACCCTGGCCAGCAGTAAAGGAAGAGAGGCGCTGTATTTACGACCAGCAGCCTACTGTTGCTTCCGCTGCCCCTCTTCTATTCGAACTGCAGTCCGCATGGGAGCACCCAGCTATGGCTGTGGTTGTTTCCTGTTTGGCGGACTCTCTTTACAAGGTGTTCGAACCGGGCAAACTGGGTCAGACCCATTTTCTGCCAGTAGGGGCACTGGAATAAGTGCAGTGGTGATCAATGAAAGACAGACAACGGTATTCCAGGTGCAATGGTGTTTATTTATTATCCCAAAGTCACTTGACAACTAAATAATAGCGAATGGTAGTCCACAATGATGTGTACTACACAGTAAAACCTGGGGGCTTTAGTCCCAAAACAATAACACAGTAAATACACACACAAGACACAACACGGTCACAAGTCCAAAGTGAGTGTTAACGTGTAAGTGTTGAAAGTGTTAGTGCAGTGTTATCCTGCTACATGTTTAGCCATCTAATAATAACAAACAAACAGGGAATTAAACACGACAAAAACAAACAAACACGGTACGTTCTTACTGCCTTTTGGTACGTCCGTAACTAATACAAAGGAACAGTACGCTCGGCCACATCCCTTTATGTACCGCGGTCACTTCCTTTTGGTTAACGAGTGCAACCACCTTCTCCTATCCAAGATCGCCATATCGACTCCCATCTGGGCGATGATGTAGTGTACCCTGTTTCCACCCCCTTTCCAGGTGGCTGACTTCCACCTTGTCCTGCAATGAATTGTCAGACCATCCAGTCCACGGCATGCTGTTCCTTTCCACAGTGCCCTCACAGGGAGGGAGATTTGTAGCTATGGTTAATTATTTCTCTGTCACAGGCATAGTAGACCCACACAGGATAAACAGAGGGTTCTACTCCAGGTGTTTTCTATTGCCAAAACGAGATGGTGGCCTGTGACAAAGTGCCCGCCCCTGTGTATATTATCTGTTATGTGTTGCATGTGGTGTGTTTTAAATGTTGATGTATAGACATTGGTACACAGGATATAAACGGGTCTGTGTAACACGAGTGTTTAAAATGTATATGTGTATTTAGGCACGAGGATTGCACAGCACTTCACATGCAAGTAAAATGTAGTAATATGTGAGCATGGGGAATTGCACTTTATTAATTCACGTGCTGGGATTCAAGTGAATAATTAATAGGTAATTGAATTCCAGCACAACAGTATATATAGATGCATGTTGTCACATATTCGGGGTTGGGTGTTCAGTGAGTGGAGAATGGGAGAGGGTAGGAGAATTAAATATTTCAATTGCTATTACGTGCTGGTGGGACCAGCACGATACTTGTTTGTTTAAAACTCACCTTGTTTGTGTGTCTAGCTGCTCACCGTTTTTTGTTAAGTATTAGTCTGTTTTTGTTTGTCTGTTTTATTTTGGCTACCAGTGCCGTGTCCTGTTTCTGTTTTTGTGTTTAAATGTTTTATTTACAATAAACCGGCGCAAGCAAGCGTCATCCTCATTTCACATCATCTGTCTTTGTGTTCATTCCTTTTCCTGGGTCTGATGCCGCCCACTTCAGCCGTCTCAGTGACACGTGGTGTCCTGCGTGGGATTTAACAGCGCCTCCAAGTGTCAGACCAGGAGAGGTTTTGTGTGGAAGGAAAAAAAATAAAAATAAAGAGGTGAGGGACAGGGAGGAGGAGAGCCACCTAAGGGCCAGACATCCCCGGCGATGTAACCAGTCCTTGCCGGGGTGCCTCCTCTGCAACCAGGACCATCTCTTTGCCAACTGTCCCTTCCACTGCCCCTACCAAGAGGGAGAAGAGGAACTGCCGCAGAAGAGGAAGGCAGAGGTCCCACCGCTGTCTCCAGAGCCGCACCAGTCTCCTGCAAATGAGGGAGAGCCGCACCAGTCCCCTGTAACAAGGGGAGACTACATGCCGCTCCCACCTCCACCACCAGGAGACTACAGGCCGCTCCCACCTCCACCGGCAGGAGCAGAGCAGCAGGAGCTGCCTCTGCCTCCGCCACCTCCATCGGCAGGAGACTACACGCCTCCGCCACCTCCATCAGCAGGAGCAGAGCAGCAGGAGCTGCCTCTGCCTCCTCCACCAGCAGAGGGTGAATGCCTGCTGGGTCCCTGTCCACCAGCAGAGGGTGAATGCCTGCTGGTATCACTTCCCCCACCAGCAGAGGGTGAATGCCTGCTGGTATCACTTCCCCCACCATCACGAGGAGAGGAGCTGGAGCTTCCTCTGCCTCCACCTCCATCAGGGGGAGAGGAGCAGGAGCTGCCTCTCCCTGCACCAGAAGGACCAGGACTAGATGCTGGCGGTCCTCAGCAGCCCTTGCATAGGCTGCTGAGGGAACCACGGGGAAGAACCTCCCGGCCCCAGTGGCCAAAAAGAGGGCCAACACCCGCACCCCAGCTTGTCCTGACTGCCAGCCTCTCTTCACCCAAGGATGCCAGCCTCTCTTCACCCAAGGATGCCAGCCTCGCTTCGCCCAAGGATGCCAGCCTCACTTCGCCCAAGGATGCCTCTGCATCGCCTGGGGTTGTCCGCCGCTCTGCATCGCCTGGGGTTGCCCGCCGCTCCGCATCACAGCTGGAAGTACTGTGGCCGGAACCCCACGAAAGAGAGCTGCTGGCCACGAAGAAGGGGGAGGAGGTCTGGAGACTGCCAACCCCAGCAGCAGTTTCGCTGCCGGAGATCGTGGGGGAGGTCTGGAGACCTGCTCCCTCTGCAGTTTCTTCCCTGCAGGAAGAACTGTGGTTGAAGCCCCACCAAGGGGAGCTGCCGGCGCCGAAGAAGGGGGAAGGTCAGGAGACCACACCCCAAGCAGCCTTTCCGCTGCTAGGACTACCCTGGCAGGAGAATGCTACCCCGCTGTCAGCATTGCTGCTGACAGCATTACGACCTGTGGGCCCCTGGAAGCCTCCGGTCCTGGCCGAGGACTTTGGGCGGGACTTTTGGGCTTTTAAGAGGGGAGGTGGCCATTGAGGCCATGTGTGCTTTGCACAGGGGGGGGGGGCATATGTGACAAAATTCCCGCCCCTGTGTATATTATCTGTTATGTGTTGCATGTGGTGTGTTTAATGTTGGTGTATAGACATTGGTACACGGGATATAAACGGGTCTGTGTAACACAAGTGTTTTAAATGTATATGTGTATTTAGGCACGAGGATTGCACAGCACTTCACATGCAAGTAAAATGTAGTAATATGTGAGCACGTCTCTGTGACATGGCCTCAGACTGATCCTCAATCTCAGGGTTGGAGACGGTTCAAGACTCTGACTTCGCTACGGCTGTTGCAGTCTATCAGACAAGGCGACGCATACTTGCACATCCCCCTAAAGCCAGCGTACAGGAAGTACCTGAGATTCGCCTTTCAGGGAACAGTATATGAGTTCTGTGATCTGCTGTTCAGCCTCTCCCTAGCTCCACGCACACTTGCAAAGTGCATGGTGGCTCTACCATTGAGCGATCAACTACCTGGGCGATTGGCTCATTTACACCGAGTCTCCAGCACACATGAGCACACAGAGCTTGTCACCAACCACCAACATCGGCTGGGCCTGAAGATTCTCCGTAAAGGGAGACGGGGGACCTCTGGGAGCAGATGCACTGGCACACCTGTGGCCAGCACATCACTCTATGTGGTTCCACCACTTGCGTTTCTCCCACTATGTCTGGAGAAGATCAGAAAGGACCAGGCCAGGGTGCTCCTAGTAGCCCCATACTGGCCCAGGAGAGTTTGGTTCTCCTCCCTGATGGAACTCCTGAGCGACCAGCCGTGGGAACTGCCGATGCGTCATAATCTGCTCAGCCAGGCGCAGGGAACTTTGTGGCATCCCAACCAATCACGCTTACGGCTCCTGGCCTGGCCCCTGAATGGCTGCATTGGAGCCTCATGGGGTTATCGGATAGGGGGATTGACACCCTGCAAAATGCCACAGCAGCCTCTACCTGCTCCAAAGATGGGTACAAGTGGGGTGTGTTTCTGGCGTGGTGCTTGTCTCATGGGTTTAAACCCACAACATGCCCCATTGTTACAGGACCTTTGTGAAGAAGGGAAATTCCCCTCTACTTTAAAGGTCTATTTGGCAGTTATTTCAGAGTGCCATGTAAAAATAGATTCAGTCTCCCCAGGAGCTCATTTCCAGATGGGAAATTTTTGAAAGGCACCTAGCGGCTTAGGCCACCAGTGATGTTCCTCATTCGAGGTTGAATGTGATGCTTAATGTACTGATGAAACCTACCTCAGTTTGAACCCATGTCTTTCAAGGTGGCTTTCTTGCTTGCAATCACCTCCGCTAAAAGCCTACCAAATTTTAATACCCTTCATACTAACCCGGCTTTTTTGCTGAAAATCATCTCGGCTTTTCTTGTTAACCAGTCAGTGGAATTGGAGGCTTTCCATCCCTCTCCTTTCCAATCTGACGGGGAGCGCCAGCTCCATACGCTTTGTCCAGCTGGAGGTACTGTGAGAATGTGGTGACCTGTGACCTATGTAGCAGAGCTGGGAAAATGATTGCTTTTATGTCAATTAATTTGCTTTTATTCAAGATATTAAAGTTATACCTGTTCCCTTTTCTGATCACCGTATGGCTGTTATAAAGAGGATGAAAATGCGTCAGCAGAGTTTGAGGCCTATTTTAAAGATGGGCTGGATACTCAGTTATTATATGATTTTAGTGGCGACTGTTGGGAAGAAATTAAAATCAGAACAAAACCATTTTTTAAAAACAAAGCTTTTTTTAAAAAAAAGTAAGGAGTTCCAGTTCAAAATGGAAAATCTGTCAAGTAAATTAAGAATTTTAACTAAAGATTTAACGAAAGGAAAAAATATCTCAACAGAAGTACAAAAAGTAAAAAAGGAAATGGAGTTTTATCATAAAAAAAATTGGAAACAATAAAAAAAATTAATAATTCACAAAAAGAAACACAAATAAATCCTTCATTGCTGCTTAGGCAGTTTAAGAAAACATTGAAAGAGAGTTTTATAAAGGTATTTAAAGGAGACAACGAAAAAATGGTTGTTTTTTCTAAATAAATTGAAAATAAAAAAAATAAACAATGAAAAAGTTTAAATGTTGAGTGATCCCATTGCAGTAGCGGAGGTGGAGGAGGCAATTAAACAAGCAAGGAAAACACATCCCCTGGGTCAGAGGGGTTACAGGAGGAAAGGGAAACACATCCCCTGGGTCAGAGGGGTTACAGGAGGAAAGGGAAACACATCCCCTGGGTCAGAGGGGTTACAGGAGGAAAGGGAAACACATCCCCTGGGTCAGAGGGGTTACAGGAGGAAAGGGAAACACATCCCCTGGGTCAGAGGGGTTACAGGAGGAAAGGAAAACACATCCCATGGGTCAGAGGGGTTACAGGAGGAAAGGGAAACACATCCCCTGGGTCAGAGGGGTTACAGGAGGAAAGGGAAACACATCCCCTGGGTCAGAGGGGTTACAGGAGGAAAGGGAAACACATCCCCTGGGTCAGAGGGGTTACAGGAGGAAAGGGAAACACATCCCCTGGGTCAGAGGGGTTACAGGAGGAAAGGAAAACACATCCCATGGGTCAGAGGGGTTACAGGAGGAAAGGGAAACACATCCCTTGGGTCAGAGGGGTTACAGGAGGAAAGGGAAACACATCCCCTGGGTCAGAGGGGTTACAGGAGGAAAGGGAAACACATCCCCTGGGTCAGAGGGGTTACAGGAGGAAAGGGAAACACATCCCCTGGGTCAGAGGGGTTACAGGAGGAAAGGAAAACACATCCCATGGGTCAGAGGGGTTACAGGAGGAAAGGGAAACACATCCCTTGGGTCAGAGGGGTTACAGGAGGAAAGGGAAACACATCCCCTGGGTCAGAGGGGTTACAGGAGGAAAGGGAAACACATCCCCTGGGTCAGAGGGGTTACAGGAGGAAAGGGAAACACATCCCCTGGGTCAGAGGGGTTACAGGAGGAAAGGGAAACACATCCCCTGGGTCAGAGGGGTTACAGGAGGAAAGGGAAACACATCCCCTGGGTCAGAGGGGTTACAGGAGGAAAGGGAAACACATCCCCTGGGTCAGAGGGGTTACAGGAGGAAAGGGAAACACATCCCCTGGGTCAGAGGGGTTACAGGAGGAAAGGGAAACACATCCCCTGGGTCAGAGGGGTTACAGGAGGAAAGGGAAACACATCCCCTGGGTCAGAGGGGTTACAGGAGGAAAGGGAAACACATCCCCTGGGTCAGAGGGGTTACAGGAGGAAAGGGAAACACATCCCCTGGGTCAGAGGGGTTACAGGAGGAAAGGGAAACACATCCCCTGGGTCAGAGGGGTTACAGGAGGAAAGGGAAACACATCCCCTGGGTCAGAGGGGTTACAGGAGGAAAGGGAAACACATCCCCTGGGTCAGAGGGGTTACAGGAGGAAAGGGAAACACATCCCATGGGTCAGAGGGGTTACAGGAGGAAAGGAAACACATCCCCTGGGTCAGAGGGGTTACAGGAGGAAAGGGAAACACATCCCCTGGGTCAGAGGGGTTACAGGAGGAAAGGGAAACACATCCCCTGGGTCAGAGGGGTTACAGGAGGAAAGGGAAACACATCCCCTGGGTCATACAGGAGGAAAGGGAAACACCTGGGTCAGAGGGGTTACAGGAGGAAAGGGAAACACATCCCCTGGGTCAGAGGGGTTACAGGAGGAAAGGGAAACACATCCCCTGGGTCAGAGGGGTTACAGGAGGAAAGGGAAACACATCCCCTGGGTCAGAGGGGTTACAGGAGGAAAGGGAAACACATCCCCTGGGTCAGAGGGGTTACAGGAGGAAAGGGAAACACATCCCCTGGGTCAGAGGGGTTACAGGAGGAAAGGGAAACACATCCCCTGGGTCAGAGGGGTTACAGGAGGAAAGGGAAACACATCCCCTGGGTCAGAGGGGTTACAGGAGGAAAGGGAAACACATCCCCTGGGTCAGAGGGGTTACAGGAGGAAAGCATTTGGGTCAGAGGGGTTACAGGAGGAAAGGGAAACACATATGGGTCAGAGGGGTTACAGGAGGAAAGGGAAACACATCCCATGGGTCAGAGGGGTTACAGGAGGAAAGGGAAACACATGTTTTGGGTCAGAGGGGTTACAGGCTTAATTTTATAAACACATTTCCTTATCTAGGGTCATACTGTCGAAAGGGAAACACATCTACTGGGTCAGAGGGGTTACAGGAGGAAAGGAAAACACATCCCATGGGTCAGAATTACAGGATTTTTGGGTGTTACAGGAGGAAAGGCTCCCATGGGTCAGAGGGGTTACAGGAGGAAAGGGAAACACATTCTCTTAGCATTTTAGCAATATTTTAAGCAAAGTTTTAAGATACCTTTTAAATGATGTTTTTAAATAAAGGCTGCCTTCATGCTTAATTTTATATTCACATTTCCTTATCTAGCATCATACTGTCGACTTATTAATATAAATACATCCCATCTCATCTACCGTTCCGATCCATCAATTATATCAATTACACTTACAAAATTAATTTTTAATTATTTATTTTTTGTTAGGCTACAGCGATAAACATATTCTCTTATCTACTGTCAGACATCCGATCCATTCAATTATATCAATTATACTTACAAAATTAATTTTTAATTATTTATTTTTTGTTAGGCTACAGCGATAAACATATTCTCTTATCTACCGTCAGACATCCGATCCATTCAATTATATCAATTATACTTACAAAATTAATTTTTAATTATTTATTTTTTGTTAGGCTACAGCGATAAACATATTCTCTTATCTACCGTCAGACATCTGATCCATTCAATTATATCAATTATACTTACAAAATTAATTTTTAATTATTGTTTGTTAATATAGCCGACCCACTTATTTCCCAGCCTAAGCTCATAGACATTAGAAACAATGAAACCTCTCCTTTAAATTCTAGAGCTTGAGCAACTTATTTCCAAGGACACCGGAAAAGTTTACAAAGAGGATCTCTCGGAAAAAGATCAGGTTTGTTTCTCCTGACGAAAAAACATGGAGACCAGGAGTCCAACTTGTGCGTGGAGCTCACCCTGCTATAAAGAAACCATATTACAGATAATCTTTGTCTTTCTTCAAGATTACTCCTAGTTTGACAATATCTAGGCATTACATCATTTAGAACTAATACTTCATTTATATGTAATTCAACATTTTTTTTCAACTTGGTAAGCTCAAAAAATGAATCCAGCATGCATGCTTTCTTTAAATTGATGGTAAGATGACAACATCAAGACTTGACGTGTTCAAACTATTGACTTGGTAACAAGGGGCTTGGTGCACTTTTTTCTTTTCATATGGAAAAATTTCAATTACTTATGAATTCCACCATCACAATTTCATCTGGTATTGTTCCTGACTCCTTTAAGGTTGCTGTAGTAAAATCACTGCTTAGAAAACTACTATGGACCCAGAAGTTCTTAACAATTTTAGGCCTGTTTCTGATCTCCCCTTTTTCCCAAAGTTTTAGAGAGAGTAGCTAACCAACTTCATGCATTTCTGGAGCACATGATATATATGAGAAATTTGAGTCAGACTTCCGTCTGGGTTGTCATACTGAAACTGCACTTCTCAGAGTGGTAAATGATGTGCTGTTATTTTCAGATATGGGCTCACCCTCAGTTCTTATACTGCTAGATCGAGCATTCGCCACTATTGATCATCATCTTGTGATTGATCGTCTTGAGAATCTAGTGAGATTGTCAGGTTGTATCCTGTCTTAGTTTAAATCCTATCTTTCAAATAGGTTTCAATTTGTTCAAACTGAAGAAGAATCCTCTACCTGAAGTATGCCGCAGGATTTAATTCTTGGCCCAATGTTGTTTTCCTTGTAGATGCTACTCCTGCCCGATATTGTCTGTTGACAGGAGGTACTTTTTCTACATGTTATGCTGATGATACTCAATTATATTTATCTCTGAAACCGGGTGACAGTTTAACATAATCTGGCTACTTGATGTCATTAAGCATGGATGTCAAAAATGTTTTAATGTTAAACTCAGATAAAACAGAGATGATGCATTTGGGATCACAGAATTAACTCAAGAATATAAATCCATCTGATTTTACATTTGGTAAAATCAGATGGATTATTTATTTGGTAGAGTTGAAAGCTGAAATAAGAAATGTGGGTCATTTCGAGACACACATTAGGAGCCTCATTTACGAAAGGGTGCTAAACTTTATAGCGCGTGATAATTGCAGTTACTGTGCACGTTCATGATTTTCGTATTTACTATTGCAACTGTATTCATTATCGTTCGAAATAGTGGGCCTATTATGGAGCACACCAATTTTATATTGTACCACACTGGTAATCAGAATCAATATGTGATTTGTATGGTAATTCATGATAATATATTTAAATTAGGCACCCTGCGCTGAATAATGAGATGAGCTTCATTCACACAATATTTATTAAAGTGTAATAATTGTACATGTTAACACTAGAATGACCAAGGTTTTTGGAAATTGAATTTAAATTGTGGTGCGTGTGTTTAAGATACGGAGCTGTGCTTTCCTGACTTTTCCAAAATATACGTACTAATTTCCCTGACAAAGAAAGATTTTTTGCAAGATTAAATATTGTCATATGTATTCTGACCAGGAGCGGTCAAATTGACAGATACATATAAAACACATTATAACAATTAAATGTTGCTGTATTATTTAGTGGTCAGTCTACAGATAATCAGAGTCAGAGGCAGATAGTTAGTATACTAGACAGCTGGCTTATTTATGTGCCAACTGAGACAACTGAAGAGCCTCTCTACCAAAGAGCCAGGAGTCTAACTGTGGGAGACCTGCGAGGAGAGGCTGTTGGAGGAAATCAAACCTAGCAGCGCTCCGGAAGACGCCAACTACTAGACAGGTCTGTACCCTCCCACCACCGCTCCTACTCCCACTACTACTGTACTGACTGTCTCTCACATCCCAGTTATTCTGTCCTCTCGCTCCCGCCCTCTGTTCTCTCTTCGCTGTTGCCCCCCTAACCCCTCTAACCTCATCCCTCTGCCTCTCCCCCCCTCCCACTCTCTCCCCTCCCGCACTCTCTCTGGTGCCCTCTGGAACTGTCACTCATCTGCTAGCAGAGCTGATTTCATCTCTGCCTTTGCTTCCCAACTCTCTCAGAATTTTCTTGCTCTCACTGAAACCTGGTTCTCCCCTGATAACATTGTAATTCCTGCTGCCATGTCCTCTCTCTATGTCCTGTCTCATACTCCATGTCTCACTGGACAGGGAGGTGGGACTGGTCTTCTCCTCTCTCCCTCTTTACTCTTTTCTGTCCCCTCTGACGTTTCCTCACTCTCTGTTAACAACTTTGAATTTCATGCTGTCCAACTAACCTCTCCCTGTCAACTGCTAATGGTACTGTACTGTCCCCCTGGACCTCTCACTCACTTTCTCAATGAACTTGACTATCTCCTCTCCTCCTTCCTCCTCTGTCTACCCCAACTGTCCTGTTGGGAGATTTCAATATCTATCTCTACAACCCTAGCCACTCTGTCGGATTCCATCCTCTCCTTCACTCCTTCAACTTCTCTCTCCATCCCCTCCCACCCACAAAGCTGACTGTCAACTGGACTTCACCTTCTCCAGGGCCTGCTGCCCCTCCACCCTCTCTGTCACCCCTCTGGAACTCTCTGATCACTATTTCATCTCTTTTTCTCTGTCTCTCCCCCCTCTCCCTACTCCACCTACCCCCACTGTCACCTCCCGCTGTAACCTCCGCTCACTCTCCCCCTCTGTCCTTGCTTCCACCGCTCTCTCTCACCTCCCTCCTATCGACTTCTTCTCCCAACTCTGTAGACTGCTACCTCCACCCTCCCTCACTTCTTCCCTCGACTCCCTCTGTCCCCTATCCTTCCAACCTGCCCACCCCTCCCCAACTCTGCCTCTCCTCTGTGCTCCTCTCAACAAGTGGAAATGGAAGAGAACCAAATTCCCTGCTACCCTAGACCTCTATTCTCTCCTCTGCTAAACACTCCTATTTCCAATCTATTATCCAATCCTCCACTAACAACCCCCAGAAACTAATCTCTACCTTCTCTTCCCTCCTCAACCCCCCTCCTCCTCCCTCCTCTATCGCCTCTGATGAGGTTGCCTCTTTCTTCTCCTCTAAAGTCTCTGATATCCGCAAACTCTTTAACACCCCCCCCCCCCACCCCCTCCTGCTCAAACCCCAACACCCTCTGTCTCCCCTACTAACTCACCCTCCTTTCCTCCTTCTCTCCCCTTCCAGACTCTGACCTCTCCTCCCTCCTCCAGGGCCACTGGACCCCTTCCCCACTCACCTCTTTCAAGCTGCTGCTCCTGATCTACCCCCCTTCATCTCCTCCCTTCTCAACACCTCTCTTCTCTCAAACCATCATCACCTCGCCTCCTCAAAAAACCCCACCTCCCTCCAGAACTACCGTCCTGTCTCTTAACCTTCCTCTCTAAAACCCTTGAGCGGGCAGTACACCACCAGCTCTCTGCTTTCCTGTCTAACCACTCTCTGCTCGACACTCTCTGCTCGACCATTTATATTTTGATGATGCTCAGATCTTCCTCTCCTTCCCCCACGCTGACATCACAATCCCCTCCCGTATCTCTACCTGTCTGTCTGCTATCTCCTCTTGGATGCACTCACATCACCTCAAACTCAACCTCTCTGACTTCCTTTTCTTTACCTCCTCATCTTCCTCCTCCTCTGATCTCTCCATCTCCTTGCCTCCGTCACCCATCCGCTCCAGCTCATTCAGAACTCCACTGCTCACCTGGCATTCTCTTTGCCTCACTTCTCCTAGGCTACTACACTGCTTTGCTCACTCCACTAGCTCCTGATCACAGCTCGCATCCAGTTCAAGACTCTTGTACTCTCCTACCGATGCCTTGACCAGACTGCACCCAGCTACCTCCAGACCCTCATCTCTCTCTACAAGCCCCACCCGACCTCTCCGCTCCTCCTGCACTACAAGTGGCTGTACCTCCATTACGCTCCCCTGCCTCCAGAGCCCAATCCATCTCCACCCTTGCCCCGCAGTGGGGGAACAATCTTCCTATGGATGTCAAGACTGCCAGTCCCTGACCACCTTCTAGCACCTCCTCAAGGTGCTGGTGTTTAAGGTGCTGGTGATCAAGGTGCTTGTGCTCAAGGTGCTGGTGTTTGAGGTGCTGGTGTTTGAAGTGCTAGTGTTTGAAGTGCTGGTGTTTGAGGTGCTGGTGTTTAAGTACTATTTTTTAGGGTGCTGGTGTGTGAGGTGCTGGTGTGTGAGGTGCTGGTGTTTGAGGTGCTGGTGTTTGAGATGCTGGTGTTTAAGGTGCTGGTGTTCATGGTGCTGGTGTTTAAGGTGCTGGTGTTTAAGGTGCTGGTGTTTAAGTACTATTTTTTAGGGTGCTGGTGTGTGAGGTGCTGGTGTGTGAGGTGCTGGTGTTTGAGGTGATGGTGTTTGAGGTGCTGGTGTTTGAGATGCTGGTGTTTGAGGTGCTGGTGTTCATGGTGCTGGTGTTTAAGGTGCTGTTGGTCAAGCTGCTGATGTTTAAGGTGCTGGTTTTCAAGGTGCTGGTCTTTAAGGTGCTGGTGTTCAATGTGCTGGTGTTTAAGGTGCTGGTGTTCAGTGTGCTGGTGTTTGAGGTGCTGCTGTTGGAGGTGCTGGTATTCAAGGTGCTGGTGTTTAAGGTGCTGGTGTTGGAGGTGCTTGTGTTCAAGCTGCTGGTGTTCGAGGTGCTGGTGTTTGAGGTGTTGGTGTTCAAGGTGCTGGTGTTCAAGGTGCTGGTGTTTGAGGTGTTGATGTTCAAGGTGCTCGTGTTCAAGGTGCTGGTGTTTACGTTGCTGGTGTTCAAGGTGCTGTGTTTTGAGGTGCTGGTGTTCAAGGTGCTGTTGTTCAAGGTGCTGGTGTTCTAGGTGCTGGTGTTCGAGGTGCTGGTGTTAAAGGTGCTGGTGTTTTACGTGCTGGTGATTGAGGTGCTTGTGTTCAAGCTGCTGGTGTTCGAGGTGCTGGTGTTTGAGGTGTTGGTGTTCAAGGTGCTGGTGTTCAAGGTGCTGGTGTTTGAGGTGTTGATGTTCAAGGTGCTCGTGTTCAAGGTGCTGGAGTTTACGTTGCTGGTGTTCAAGGTGTTGTGTTTTGAGGTGCTTGTGTTCAAGCTGCTGGTGTTCAAGGTGCTGGTATGTAAGGTGCTGTTGTTGAAGGTGCTGCTGTGTACATTGATGGTGTTCAAGGTGCTTGTGTTTTGATGTGCTGGTGTTCAAGGTGCTGGTGTTCAAGGTGCTGGTGTTCCTGGTGCTGGTGTTTGAGGTGCTGGTGTTCAAGATGCTTTGTTTGAGGTGCTGGTGTTTAAGGTGTTGGTGTTCCATGTGCTGGTATTGAAGGTGCTGGTTTTTTAGGTTTTGGTGTCAAGATGCTTTGTTTGAGGTGCTGGTGTTCAAGGTGCTGGTGTTCGTGGTGCTGGTGTTGGAGGTGCTGGTGTTTGAGGTGCTGGTGTTCGAGGTGCTTGTGTTCAAGTTGCTTTTTTCTGAGATGCTGGTGTGCGAGGTGCTGGTGTGCGAGGTGCCTGCCTTTGAGGTGCTGGTGTGCGAGGTGCCTGTCTTTGAGGTGCTGGTGTTTGAGGTTTTAGTGTTCAAGATGCTTTGTTTGAGGTGCTGGTGTTTAAGGTGCTGGTGTTCCAGGTGCTGATATTCAAGGTGCTGGTGTTTGAGGTTTTGGTGTTCAAGATGCTTTGTTTGAGGTGCTGGTTTTCGAGGTGCTGGTGTTTGACATGCTGGTGTTCGAGGTGCTGGTGTTCAAGGTGCTTTTTTCTGAGATGCTGGTGTTCAAGGTGCTTTTTTCTGAGATGCTGGTGTTTGAGGTTTTAGTGTTCACGATGCTTTGTTTGAGGTGCTGGTGTTCAAGGTGCTGGTTTTTGATATGCTGTTGTTTGCGGTGCTGGTGTTCGAGGTGCTGGTGTTTGAGGTGCTGGTGTTCGAGGTGCTGGTGTTTAACGTGCTGGTGTTTGAGGTGCTGGTGTTCAAGGTGCTCTTTTCTGAGATGCTGGAGTTTGAGGTACTGGTGTGCGAGGTGCCTGTCCTTGTGGTGCTGTTGTTTGAGGTTTTAGTGTTCAGTATGCTTTGTTTGAGGTGCTGGTGTTCAAAGTGCTGGTTTTTGATATGCTGTTGTTTGTGGTGCTGGTGTTAAAGGTGCTGGTGTTTGAGGTGCTGGTGTTCGAGGTGCTGGTGTTTGAGGTGCTGGTGTTCGAGGTGCTGGTGTTTAAGGTGGTGGTGTTCCAGGTGCTGGTGTTTAAGGTGCTGGCGTTCAAGGTGCTGGTGTTTGTGGTGCTGGTGTTCAAGGTGCTGGTGTTTGAGGTGCTGGTGTTCAAGGTGCTGGTGTTCAAGGTGCTGGTGTTCTAGGTGCTGGTGTTCGAGGTGCTGGTGTTAAAGGTGCTGGTGTTTTATGTGCTGGTGATTGAGGTGCCGGTGTTCAAGGTGCTGGTGTTTGAGGTGCTGTTGTTGAAGCTGCTGGTGTTTAAGGTGCTGGTTTTCAAGGTGCTGGTGTTCAAGGTGCTGGTGTTCAAGGTGCTGGTGTTTACATTGCTGGTGTTCAAGGTGCTGGTGTTTGAGGTCCTGTTCTTTACTGTGCTGGTGTTCATGGTGCTGGTATGTAAGGTGCTGTTGTTGAAGGTGCTGCTGTGTACGTTGGTGGTGTTCAAGGTGCTTGTGTTTTGATGTGCTGGTGTTCCTGGTGCTGGTGTTTGAGGTTCTGGTGTTTAAGGTGCTGGTGTTCCATGTGCTGATATTCAAGGTGCTGTTGTTTGAGGTTTTGGTGTTCAAGATGCTTTGTTTGAGGTGCTGGTTTTCAAGGTGCTGGTGTTCGTGGTGCTGGTGTTCAAGGTGCTGGTGTTTGATGTGCTGGTGTTCGATATGCTAGTGTTCAAGGTGGTGATGTTTGATGTGCTGGTGTTCCAGGTGCTTTTTCTGAGATGCTGGTGTGCGAGGTGCTGGTGTGCGAGGTGCCTGCCTTTGAGGTGCTGTTGTTCGATGTGCTGGTGTTTGACGTGCTGGTGTTCGAGGTGCTGGTGTTCAAGGTGCTCTTTTCTGAGATGCTGGTGTTCTAGGTGCTGGTGTTGGAGGCGCTGGTGTTCAAAGTGCTGGTGTTCAAAGTGCTGGTGTTCAAGCCAGTGGTGTTCAATGTGCTGTTGTTTGATGTGCAGTTGTTCAAGGTCCTTCTATTTAAGGTGCTGGTGGTCAAGGCGCTGGTGTTCTAGGTGCTGGTGTTCAAGGTGATGATGTTTAAGGTGCTGGTGTTCAAGGTGCTGTATTTTAAGGTGCTGGTGTTTGAGTTGCTGGTGTTTAAGTTGGTGGTGTTCCAGGTGCTGGTGTTTGAGGTGCTGGTGTTCAAGGTGCTGTTGTTCAAGGTGCTTTTGTTCGAGGTGCTGATGTTCGAGGTGCTGGTCTTAAAGGTGCTGGTGTTTTACGTGCTGGTGTTCGAGGTGCTGGTGTTGAAGGGTCTGGCGTTTGAGGTGCTGGTGTTCAAGGTGCTGGTGTTCGAGGTGCTGATTTTCAAGTTGCTGGTGTTTGAGGTGCTGGTGTTTAAGGTGCTGGTGTTGGAGGTGCTGGTGTTCAAGGTGCTGGTGTTTGAGGTGCTGGTGTTCAAGTTGCTGGTGTTTGAGGTGCTGGTGTTTAAGGTGCTGATGTTCAAGGTGCTGGTGTTTGAGGTGCTGGTGTTTACGGTGCTGATGTTGAAGGTGCTGGTGTTTGAGGTGCTGGTGTTTACGGTGCTGGTGTTCAAGGTACTGGTGTTCATGGTGCTGGTATGTAAGGTGCTGTTGTTGAAGGTGCTGCTGTGTACATTGATGGTGTTCAAGGTGCTTGTGTTTTGATGTGCTGGTGTTCAAGGTGCTGGTGTTCAAGGTGCTGGTGTTCCTGGTGCTGGTGTTTGAGGTGCTGGTGTTCAAGGTGCTGGTGTTTGAGGTGCTGGTGTTTAAGGTGCTGGTGTTCCATGTGCTGGTATTCAAGGTGCTGGTGTTTGAGGTTTTGGTGTTCAAGATGCTTTGTTTGAGGTGCTGGTTTTCAAGGTGCTGGTGTTCGAGGTGCTGGTGTTTGAGGTGCTGGTGTTCGAGGTGCTTGTGTTCAAGTTGCTTTTTTCTGAGATGCTGGTGTGCGAGGTGCTGGTGTGCGAGGTGCCTGCCTTTGAGGTGCTGGTGTTTGTGGTGCTGGTGTTCGAGGTGCTGGTGTTTAACGTGCTTGTGTTCAAGGTACTCTTTTCTGAGATGCTGGTGTTTGAGGTGCTGGTGTGCGAGGTGCCTGTCTTTGAGGTGCTGGTGTTTGAGGTGCTGGTGTTCAAGATGCTGGTGTTTGAGGTGCTGGTGTTTAAGGTGCTGGTGTTCCAGGTGCTGATATTCAAGGTGCTGGTGTTTGAGGTTTTGGTGTTCAAGATGCTTTGTTTGAGGTGCTGGTTTTCAAGGTGCTGGTGTTTGACATGCTGGTGTTCGAGGTGCTGGTGTTTAAGGTGCTTGTGTTCAAGGTGCTTTTTTCTGAGATGCTGGTGTGTGAGGTGCTGGTGTGCGAGGTGCCTGCCTTTGAGGTGCTGGTGTTTGTGGTGCTGGTGTTCGAGGTGCTGGTGTTTAAGGTGCTTGTGTTCAAGGTGCTTTTTTCTGAGATGCTGGTGTTTGAGATGCTGGTGTGCGAGGTGCCTGTCTTTGAGGTCTGGTGTTTGAGGTTTTAGTGTTCAAGATGCTTTGTTTGAGGTGCTGGTGTTCAAGGTGCTGGTTTTTGATATGCTGTTGTTTGCGGTGCTGGTGTTCGAGGTGCTGGTGTTTGAGGTGCTGGTGTTCGAGGTGCTGGTGTTCAAGGTGCTGGTGTTGAAAGTGCTGGTGTTGAAAGTGCTGGTGTTCAAGCCAGTGGTGTTCAATGTGCTGTTGTTTAAGGTGCAGTTGTTCGAGGTGCTGGTGTTCGAGGTGCTTCTATTTAAGGTGCTGGTGTTCGAGGTGCTGGTGTTTGAGGTGCTGGTGTTCTAGGTGCTGGTGTTTGAGGTGCTGGTGTTCAAGGTGCTGGTGTTTAAGGTGCTGGTGTTTGAGGTGCTGGTGTTCAAGGTGCTGGTGTTCAAGGTGCTGGTGTTTAAGGTGCTGGTGTTTAAGGTGCTGGTGTTCGAGGTGCTGGGTTCAAGGTGCTGGTGTTCAAGCTGCTGGTGTTTAAGGTGCTGGTGTTCAAGGTGCTGGTGTTTAAGGTGCTGGTGTTCAAGGTGCTGTGTTTAAGGTGCTGGTGTTTAAGGTGGTGGTGTTCCAGGTGCTGGTGTTTGAGGTGTTGCTGTTTGAGGTGCTGGTGTTTGAGGTGTTGGTTTTCATGGTGCTGGTGTTCAAGGTGCTTGTGTTTAAGGTGCTGTTGTTCAAGGTGCTGGTGTTCGAGGTGCTGGTGTTCGAGGTGCTGGTGTTCGAGGTGCTGGTTTTCATGGTTCTGGTGTTCGACATGCTGGTGTTCAATGTGCTTGTGTTTAAGCTGCTGGTGTTCAAGGTGCTTGTGTTCAAGCTGCTGGTGTTTGAGGTGCTGGTGTTCGAGGTGCTGGTTTTCATGGTGCTGCTGTTCGACGTGCTGGTTTTCCAGGTGTTGGTGTTTAATTTGCTCGTGTTCGAGGTGCCGTTGTTGCCTTAAATCAGACTCGAGTTCACCTATTATAGACTTATGCACCAACTGGATTTGTTGTAGATTGTTTTGGTAATGAAGGTGGGCTGTGTTCAATTGAAGACGGACAGTTATGTATGAACCTGTGAATAATCTAAATGTGAGACGTTGAATGTGTGCACAACAAATTATTTAAAAGAATAAATAAATAAATACATATTTTAAAAGAAAATTCAATGTAAATGTAACATATTTTAAATTGTATTTGGAAGGTCTAATGAAAATAGTAAATTGTCTTGAATTTGTAAATGGAATTTTTTCGATGTAAGTTTTTATTGTTGAATAATATCATGTTAAATGTCCTTTTAAAATGTTTTTAAAAAATATCTAACTATCTTTCTATCTATCTATGTATCTATCTGTGTATCTATCTATCTATCTATCTGTACAATCTCACTTTTTTTTTGTTAAACTGGTTTTATTTTAATGCTTTTTGCTAATTAGTATTTAATATTTATCAATGTATTTATCAATGTAAAGCTCTTTGGAGGCAATTTAAATAATAAATATTGATTGACTGATTGAATGATTGGCCCCAGTCTGCTTCAAACCATATCATCTTTTCATATTTATCACGTCTCGTAATGGGAAACAACACACTGAAGCTGTTGAAAGAAAGTGCTCACATTAAAGAATGGATTTCAAATAGCCAGGTTCCATTCTGTGAATACCAGGGGAAACCACTTCAAACAACAGAAATACATTTACACAACTGTTAATCATTTGAAGCGTTTTTGCTAAATTAACTACTGTACTTTCTAAGAGTAACAGTAGTTTGAATTTGGAGAGCACAAATTGGTGGCAAAAAAAAATCATTGCTAATCCAAATGCTTTTCAATGGCATTGTGTTGCCACTAGATGGTGGTAAAGTAATAGAGATACTTGTCTAAGTCACACCTGTGCTCAAGATCACAGCATTGCACTGTGTGTGCCAATGGTAAAAGTACTTGAGCAGTGTTAGAGGGGTTTGTCTAACAGTAAGAATGACAATAAGAAGCCCGCCAATCCTGGCTGAGAAGGGGTTGTTAATATCAAATCAAATGTAACTGTAATATATTATGGTGTGATATTATATTCATATTTCATTGTGTCCCCTACTCCCCCATGTAGACTAATCCGGAACGCTTGCTTAGAAACCAAGGAACTGGAATTTGAATTCCACTCGCGGCCCAAGCACTCGGACAAAAAAAAAAAAAAAGCATTATTATAGACAGTGAAATACAAAAACAAAGCATTATTATAGACAGTGGAATACAAAACCCCCCAAAGCATTATTATAGACAGTGAATTATAAATATATATATATATATATATATATATATATATATATATATATATATATATATATATATATATATATATATATATATATTGAAAGTCTTCGTTCAACTTTAATTGTTCAACTATAAAAGTTGTCAGAAACGTGAAAAGGGGGCAAAGACATGAAGAGATAATATGAACTGTTTTTAATAAGCACTCCAAAAAGGGAATGTGACTATTAGACAAGAAAGAAGCAGCACTCTGAAAACACAAAGAAAACTGAAAAACAAGACAGCAAGTGATGGCAGCTTATAATGAAAGGCAATATAGGCTACTGGCGCTGATGGTGTACTGTTGTTTTACTGTAGATGGTGCTCTTGACTATTGAATGCTGTTGTTAAACGATTAAAATGTCTGGACCTGTCAGTGTGCACAGTGTTTAAACACTAGAGTAACCTCATGTCTGGACCTGTCAGTGTGCACAGAGTGTTTAAACACTAGAGTAACCTCTTGTCTGGACCTGTCAGTGTGCACAGAGTGTTTAAACACTAGAGTAACGTCTTGTCTGGACCTGTCAGTGTGCACAGAGTGTTTAAACACTGGAGTAACCTCACGTCTGGACCTGTCAGTGCGTAGAGCTTTTAAACTTAGTGTTTGGAAATGCTAGGGGATCTTAAAGAAAACCTACATAATAAATGGGTTGTAGTTAGTCACAATAGCCACAGAAAATATCCTTATAATAAACTCTATGTATATATTTTAATATTCTCAGTATTCTCAGCATGTTTTTATTTACAGCAACACGATGCTCCTGAAAGGATATACCAATCAAAAATCCCCTGAATTAGATTGTATTCTTGTCGAGTCTAGGAGAAACAGCTTTTATTTAAATTGGCTCCAGTATTGCAGACCAAGGCATTTCTTCTGTGATACTACAAGCATACAGTAGTAGGCATGCCCAGGTCAGGGGTCAGACTAAAGGGTGACTGGGATGATTGGTTGCAATGAATCCTCAGCACTCTACATGCGCTCCCCAGACTGTGTGACCCCCCTGGACACCACACGCCCGTGCCTTTACCAGAGGACACCCTCGGGTTCCCCTACTCTCCCCAGACTGTGTGACCCCCCTGGACACCACACGCCCGTGCCTTTACCAGAGGAGACCCTCGGGGACCCCTACTCTCCCCAGACTGTGTGACCCCCCCCTGGACACCACACGCCCGTGCCTTTACCAGAGGAGACCCTCGGGGACCCCTACTCTCCCCAGACTGTGTGACCCCCCCCTGGACACCACACGCCCGTGCCTTTACCAGAGGAGACCCTCGGGGACCCCTACTCTCCCCTGACTGTGTGACCCCCCTGGACACCACACGCCCGTGCCTTTACCAGAGGAGACCCTCGGGGACCCCTACTCTCCCCAGACTGTGTGACCCCCCTGGACACCACACGCCCGTGCCTTTACCAGAGGACACCCTCGGGGACCCCTACTCTCCCCAGACTGTGTGACCCCCCTGGACACCACACACCCGTGCCTTTACCAGAGGAGACCCTCGGGGACCCCTACTCTCCCCAGACTGTGTGACCCCCCCTGGACACCACACACCCGTGCCTTTACCAGAGGAGACCCTCGGGGACCCCTACTCTCCCCAGACTGTGTGACCCCCCCTGGACACCACACGCCCGTGCCTTTACAAAGGGAGACCCTCGGGGACATCTGCGCGCCCCTGACTGTGTGATCCCCCCTTGCACAACACGCACCTGTGCCTTTACCAGAGGAGACCCTCGGGCACCCCTACTCTCCCCAGACTGTGTGACCCCCTTGCACAACACGCACCTGTGCCTTTACCAGAGGAGACCCTCGGGGACACCTGCGCGCCCCTGACTGTGTGACCCCCCCCTGCACAACACGCACCTGTGCCTTTACCAGAGGAGACCCTCGGGGACCCCTACTCTCCCCAGACTGTGTGACCCCCCCCTGGACACCACACGCCCGTGCCTTTACAAAGGGAGACCCTCGGGGACATCTGCGCGCCCCTGACTGTGTGACCCCCCCTTGCACAACACGCACCTGTGCCTTTACCAGAGGAGACCCTCGGGGACCCCTACTCTCCCCTGACTGTGTGACCCCCCTGGACACCACACGCCCGTGCCTTTACCAGGGGAGACCCTCGGGGACCCCTACTCTCCCCTGACTGTGTGACCCCCCCTGGACACCACACGCCCGTGCCTTTACCAGAGGAGACCCTCGGGGACATCTGCGCGCCCCTGACTGTGTGACCCCCTTGCACACCACGCACCCGTGCCTTTACCAGAGGACACCCTCGGGGACCCCTACTCTCCCCAGACTGTGTGACCCCCCTGGACACCACACGCCCGTGCCTTTACAAAGGGAGACCCTCGGGGACACCTGCTCTCCCCAGACTGTGTGACCCCCCTGGACACCACACACCCGTGCCTTTACCAGAGGAGACCCTCGGGGACCCCTACTCTCCCCTGACTGTGTGACCCCCCTGGACACCACACGCCCGTGCCTTTACAAAGGGAGACCCTCAGGGACCCCTACTCTCCCCTGACTGTGTGACCCCCCTGGACACCACACGCCCGTGCCTTTACCAGAGGAGACCCTCGGGGACCCCTACTCTCCCCAGACTGTGTGACCCCCCTTGCACAACACGCACCTGTGCCTTTACCAGAGGACACCCTCGGGGACCCCTACTCTCCCCAGACTGTGTGACCCCCCTGGACACCACACGCCCGTGCCTTTACCAGAGGAGACCCTCGGGGACCCCTACTCTCCCCAGACTGTGTGACCCCCCTGGACACCACACGCCCGTGCCTTTACAAAGGGAGACCCTCGGGGACACCTGCGCTCCCCAGACTGTGTGACCCCCCTGGACACCACACGCCCGTGCCTTTACAAAGGGAGACCCTCGGGGACACCTGCACTCCCCTGACTGTGTGACCCCCCCTTGCACAACATGCACCTGTGCCTTTACCAGAGGAGACCCTCGGGGACATCTGCACTCCCCAGACTGTGTGACCCCCCTGGACACCACACGCCTGTGCCTTTACCAGAGGAGACCCTCGGGGACATCTGCGCGCCCCTGACTGTGTGACCCCCTTGCACACCACGTGACCATGCCTTTACCAGAGGACACCCTTGGGGACCCCTACTCTCCCCAGACTGTGTGACCCCCCTGGACACCACACGCCCGTGCCTTTACAAAGGGAGACCCTCGGGGACAACTGCACTCCCCAGACTGTGTGACCCCCCTGGACACCACACGCCCGTGCCTTTACAAAGGGAGACCCTCTGGGACCCTGTGAGGCGAGAATGTATTAAATGGAATGTCCAGACAGTAATTTATGTGTACAGAAATAAAATAATTTATTTTTATTTTCTATACACAACAAAAGGATTAAATAACAAACGAAAAACAAGATGGTGTGAGGGAAGGAGTGCAGGGGTGGAATCCAAAACAAACTGTGATGACTCGTCTTTAATTTGTCTTCGTGGTGACCCATACATAAACAAAAAAAAGACAAAAGAAATGTTAGTGTTTCAAAAATCCCGCTGCACAAAACCAGACTCTCCCTCCACCCGTTACTCCTCCTACTTTACTTTCGGACCAACCCCGAACACAGTAGTACGTTCCCTTTAGTATGTAATGTCCCGCCTCTGTAGTCAGTGGAACACCAATCCCCAACCGACACGTGTCCTTCTCCTTCACTTGACTCCAGTGGCTGGAAGTTACATACTCGTACTTCCGCCCCTCACCAAGGTGCCGCCCCTCAAAAGATGACTTTTGCCATGGTCACGAGATCTTGGTAAGGGAAGTCCCGAGTTGGTTTGATGCCATCTACTGTCGGGAGGCTGAATCACAGACCGAAAACCCTTTGACTCATCACAGACCCCTACTCTCCCCTGACTGTGTGACCCCCCTGGACACCACACGCCCGTGCCTTTACAAAGGGAGACCCTCGGGGACCCCTACTCTCCCCTGACTGTGTGACCCCCCTGGACACCACACGCCCGTGCCTTTACCAGAGGAGACCCTCGGGGACCCCTACTCTCCCCAGACTGTGTGACCCCCCTTGCACAACACGCACCTGTGCCTTTACCAGAGGACACCCTCGGGGACCCCTACTCTCCCCAGACTGTGTGACCCCCCTGGACACCACACGCCCGTGCCTTTACCAAAGGAGACCCTCGGGGACCCCTGCGCTCCCCAGACTGTGTGACCCCCCTGGACACCACACGCCCGTGCCTTTACCAGAGGACACCCTCGGGGATCCCTACTCTCCCCTGACTGTGTGACCCCCCTGGACACCACGCACCTGTTGCTTTACCAGAGGAGACCCTCAGGGACCCCTGGACTCCCCTGTGTGACCCCCCCACCTCCGCACACCATGTGCTTCTACTAGATGTCGCTGTTAATTTACAAGGCCCTGAATGGATTAGCACCTAGTTATTTGCAGGAGTTACTGACCCCGTATCTTCCAAACCTTACAGGATGTGGGGCTGCTGATTATTCCTAGGGTCAACAAAAGCAACACGGGAGGTAGGGCTTTTTCTTGTAGAGCTCCTAAATTATGGGATGCTCTGCCTTCATTTGTCAGGGAAGCTGAGACTGTTACAGTTTTCAAGTCAAGACGAAAAACACACTTTTATAAAATGGCTTCTTTTTCTTGGTGGGTTTTGATGTAACTTTAAAATTTCTGCTTTTGTATTATTATGTGAATACTGTTATTTAAATATGTTATTTAAATGGTCTGATTGTGGCAGTTGTATGTGTGACATGCTATACAAATGTACTATGGTTTGTTCTTTTTTTTCTATTATTTACTGTACATAAATACTGTACATTTGCAATACTTTTATATACAAAGTGCTATATAAATGCAATAAATAAATAAATAGATGAGCCACTCTGGGACCCTGTGCCAGAGATAGAATGATTTTTGGTGATAAATATCCCTCTTGACCTGTGAGGGAGCTGTGTAAAGTGAACAGAGTGCTCTAGACTGGATGGCCTGACAATTCCCAGGGTTAGGTGGAAGTCGATTACCTAAAAAGGGGGCTCAGCTGCGGTACATTAAGTCATCACTCCAGAGGGAAAGTAATGTGCAATCGCGGATTGGAGGAGAAACGGTAGCACTTGTTAACCAAGGGGGCGTGGCTGACAGTACAAATAGGGGACATGGCTAAGTGATCTGTACCTTTGTAATGGTTAAGCGTGAACCGCGAAGGACGAGTGTAAAATTACAGTGAGTGTTTTGTTTGTACGTCTAACTGTACTGTTGGTTATTTATTAGATGGCTAACAGAATCCGAAGCTGTTGCTACAGGCCAGCACAAACCTGGACCACACTGCACTATTGTTCACGGATAAATTGTATTTGCACTACTAGCACTAATAGCACTCACCCTGGCCTTGGACTTGTGTTGGTGTATTGTGTTGTGTGTGTGTGTGTTTAAATACTGTGCTTATTATTTCAGGACTGAACCCTGTGTTTATTTTTTACACATCATTGGGTACTGCCGGTCCTCCATTTATTGGTTACTGTTATCATCAGACTATTGGATTACAAATTAAAACCACCATTTCACCAGAACTTTGTTGTCTTTCATTGTCTTGAACACTGCATCACCTCTACAGCTGCGTACTGCAACACACCTTGCCACAGACCCCCCATAATGGTGTTATCAAGTTAAGTGGAAAGATGTTTTTAAACAAGATCTAAACATGGCAAAGAAATACTGCCTAGCTACTCAGACATGGGTTTTATCTGTTTTCTCAAGGTCGATTGCAGTGTATCAGTGGTTTGGGTATATTATGTTATTAACTGCTTGTTAATGACTGCAGGACAACCGTGTATAAACCAATACGCCTTTTGCTATCAAAAGACAACAATAACCCTCTGGGACACATTGAAGCAGCGAGAAAAAAGAAACGAGAAAGTGATTTATTTATTGATCACAGATAATAAAACAATTCATAATAAAAAAGGAAAGAATACTGAACATATCGAAGGCAGTGTTAGCGTCATTGGCAGTGTATTGCCGCTAGATGGCGATAAAGTCTAAGAAATACCATGCTTAAAGATTAACTCAGATGAACAATGAGTGGAGTTAGTGCTTCAGAGGCTGATCTTTCCAATAATAAAAAGGGGGATATTGTCTTGAATTGTGGTTGGAAACAGTTATTTCCCAAGTACAGTGTTATAGAGCTGAAGCTCTGGAATATACAAAAAAGATTTCTAAAAGTCCAGATCTGAATGTAAATATAGTACTTGCAAAGTTTATACAACATAAGGTTGCACACATAGTTTCAAAGAGCTTAATCATTCAAAGTGCTCCAGTTACAGGTCCAAGGAATAGGTCACAAAAAGACTTTCATTTTAATTCCTGAACAGATATCCCAGCACTATTAGGGGCTTTACTGCACCATATACCCACAAGGTGGTGCAAGAAGCAGTTTATAGTGTCTAGACGGGACTCCTGAACACACTCCCTCTGTTAGAGCATTTTACTGCACTGCAGAACCCCCCTGTATTGCATCGACCGTGTCTCTGTGGATATCCAGAGATCACCCCCCCAAAAAAATGCAATCTAGGGGACTGCCCTCTAATAAATCTCTCTGTGGTTCATCCCAGTGGGGTGCAGGCAGATCAAACCAACTCTTTAGTGAGCTCGGCAAACTTCTGGGGGAGCTGGGGGTGGATTAATTTCCAATTGAACCTGCTACTTCGAATATCAGTCTACTACACGGGTATCATTTGAGAATCGGAACAGATATCTCCAGCATTGTTAATGGATGCACTGCACCAGTATATCCACAAGGTGGCACAAGAAGCAGTTTTTAATTTATATGGACGGGGCTCCTGAATACCACTAACAGTGGAATCTGTTCAGCTCACTTTCTTGCAAACAACAAGTGATGTCATGTTGGGCTTTGCTCTTGATTGGTCAGAATGACAGATCATGTATTTCTTTTGTGAACTAATGTTGTTTACTTCCTTAAAACTTGCTAAATGCGCTGATGTGGAAATTCCCCTGTAGTTTTCAAAGCCAGAACTCAAACGACAATTATCTTTACTTCTCTCTTGTCATAAGTCCACTGTAATAAAGAAATCTATAGTTCTGTTGGAAAAAAATGTATTCCTTTCCTTGCATTAGGAAACACAGTTTATAATTATTCTTATAGTTAAGAAAATTGATGCTTCGGTTATCATCTCTTTAAATCAGAAAATAAAATGTACGATAAATATGAACAAAAGTTGTTTGTCACTATTTGTAAAACCACTAGATGGCAGTAGAGAGTTAGAAAACAATGTGTATCTGTATCTGCACTGTTTGTATGGGCAGCAGTGTCACAGTACGAGAGGCAGATCTGTTGATTGCAAACGTATTTGTATTATTATAGGGAGTTACAAGAGTTTAGAAAACAAAATATCTGTAATCTCTGTAATAATAGTTTTCTGAATGAACCAACCCTTCTGTGCTTGGGTCGCTCTATAGATGGGGGGGGGGTGGGGGGGGGGGGGGGGGGGGGGGCAAGGCCCAGGTGTGGGGAGAGGACCGGGGGAGAGGGGATAACCAGGGTGCGGGAGAGGTCTGGGGTGAGAAGATAGCCGGGGGGAGAGGGGGGTCTGGGGTGAGGTGATAGCCTGGGGGGGGGGGGGTCTGGGGGTGAGGTGATAGCCCATTGTGGGAGAGGTGCGGGCGTGAGGGTATAGCGGGGGGGGAGGGTGATTTCCAGGGTGAGGGGATAGCCAGGGGGGGAGAGGTCAAATGTGAGGGGATAGCGGAGAGGAGGGTGATCCTGGGTGAGGTGATAGCCGGGGGGGTGGGGGTGAGGGGGTATCCATGGCGGTGTAGAGGTCCAGGGTGAGGGGATAGCCGGGGGGGGGGGGGGGGTCTGGTGGTGAAGGGATAGCCCGGGTGGAGGAGTGGTCTGGGGTGAGGAGATAGCGAGGTGGGTGGGGAGGGGGTCTGGTGTGAGGGGATAGCTGTGGGGGGTAGAGGTCCGGAGTGAGATATAGCGAGCTGACGGGGGTGAGGAGATAGCTGGGGGATGGGAGGAGGTCTGGGGGTGAGGGTTAGCGAGGTGACGGGAGTGAGGGGATGTCTCGGGGGTCACTCCCCTAGGCGATAGCCCATGGATAGCTCCATGGCGGGGACCGCGGGGGGGGGGGGGGGGGTGGGGGGGTGGGGGGATTGGGGTGGGGGGGGGGGGGGGGGGGGGGGGGGGGGGGGGGGGGGTATCTAGGGGTATCTAGGGGTACGGCGCCAATTGCCGGTTGGAGAGGAGAGGTCTGGGGTGAGGGGATAGCCAGGTGACAGGGGTGAGGGGACCACCAACTCCCCCCCCTAGGGGATAGCCAGCGGGGTGAGATGATAGCTGGGGCAGGGGAGTGGACCGGGGGCCCGGTAAGGGGATAGTCGGTTGGGGGGAGGGTTGCTGGGGGGTGAAGGGATAGCCCAGGGGTGGCGGGGTGATGGGATAGCAGTCAATTCTGGTATAATAAACTGTCTGGACCTTTCAACACGACTGAGTTTGTTCTTGTGTAATAAACTGTTTGGACCTCTCAACACGACTGGGTTTGGAACAAAAACCATGACTGGAATGGATCTTGAGGGCCAGAGTTGAGTAGCACTGCACTAAACAGTCCAATGTTAAAACAAGAGGATCTATAGCTGAGTATCATTGCACCCCCCCCCCTCCGTGCCCCCTGCTTCCAGTTCTGTGTTTCACATCCTCATTTGTGAACCTGAACAGATATCTCCAGCACTGTTAACGGAAGCACTGCGCCAGGCCAGTATATCCACAAGGTAGAACAAGAAGCAGTTTATAATTTATATGAACGGGGCTCCTGAATACCACTAACAGTGGAATCCGTTCAGCTCACTTTCTTGCAGACAACAAGTGATGTCATGTTGGGCTTTGCTCCTGATTGGTCAGAATGACAGATCATGTATTTCTTTTGTGAACTAATGCTGTTTACTTCCTCAAAACTTGCAAAATGCCTTGATGTGGAAATTCCCCTGTAGTTTTCAAAGCCAGATCTCAAAACACAATTATCTTTACTTCTCTCTTGTCATAAGTCCACTGTAATAAAGAAATATACAGTTCTGTTGGAAAAAATGTATTCCTTTCCTTGCATTAGGAAACACAGTTTATAATGATTCTTATAGTTAAGAAAATTGATGCTTCGGTTATCATCTCTTTAAATCAGAAAATAAAATGTACGATAAATATGAACAAAAGTTGTTTGTCTCTATTTATAAAACCACCAGATGGCAGTATAGAGTAAGAGATTCAGCCAACTGACCCCACCTCACCACACTGAACTGTCCCAAATGAAAGAATATAATATGCTGCAGCTTGTCTCATTGACTGCATTGTATATAATGTATCAGTCTGCAGCTTGTCTCATTGAGGGGATAGCCGGATGGGGGAGAGGTCCAGGGATGAGGTGATTGCTGGCGGTGGGAGAGGTCTGGGGTTGAGGGGACAGAAGAGAAAACAATTCAATGGCCGAGTGAAACCGATAGGATCTGAATCAAATCGGAAATAAGGGGCATGTGAGCAATAGAGCTTGGAGCTGCATGATGATGATGATGAACACAAACATCGCTCAAAGAATATCGCAAACATTTGCAGAGCTTTTTGAGATGTTATATTAATGAAATAATGACTTGGATCACATTATTGAGGAGTTTGGTGATAAAACAAGTGATCAGGAGAGGATTTATCAGTATGCATGTCTATAAAGAGGTTTGTGAAAAATACAGAGAACAAGGGGTGGGGCTTGGCTGGAGATACAGTACTGATGTCATTTTGCCATGTTTAAACCTGATTTACGCTGAAAAACAATTTATTTTAAACAGTGCGTCTAAAATAAACAGCGTGTTTGAAAATAAATTAGACCTGATGCGCCTGACAAGCACTGAATAAATGGACTGCAAAGGGTTAAGACAAGGCTGGGGTCTGGTGGGAGAACGCCCGGGTGATAACAAACGCCAGTCAAAAGGAGTTGGAAAGCAGTGTGTCTGAGAGGATGAGGTCACTGGGCCATCTAGGGCAGATACTACTCCCGCCCCTCTCAATATAACGGACATGGTGTGGGGCCAACATAATAACCTGCCACTAGTACACGCTTGTGGGCAGGTCTATTAAAGGTAAGGATGTTGATGGCACTGGGGCGCTAGTATATCCACACTTCAGTATCAAGGGGCAATTACTGTATAGGGTAAACCTAACCGCAGGCACAGGACAGCCTTTAACACAATTATTGGTTCCCCCGTCTTGTCAGACCAAGGTCATGAGGCTGGCGCATGATATCCCCTTTGTGGGGCACCCCATAGCGATGTGTCGAGATATGTAGCCACATGCCCAGACTGCCAGCGAGTAGCACCAGGTCGAGTGCGCCCCGCACCTTTGGTTCCACTGCTGATTATTTCCACTCCTTTGAATGCATTGCAATGGATATAGTGGGCTTTCTGACTCTGGGTATATGCATATATTAGTGGTGGTAGGTTATGCAACACGATACCCGGAGGCAGTTCCATTGAGGTTCACTAGTGCCACTGAAATAGCTACAGAGTTGATGCAGATTATGGCTAGAGTAGGGATCCCCAAGGAGAGTTTGACTCATCATGGAACCAACTTTTTGTCTAACATGTTACAGCAGGTATATCAAATATTAAAAACACGTCCCATCACGACATCTGTTTATCATCCACAGACAGACGGTTTGGTGGAATGCTTTAATCAGACCCTGAAGTCGATGCCTCGCGTCGACGAACTTTTAGACAGACTGGGAAAGGTGAAGTTTATCTCGACTCTGGACTCAGTTCTAGAGAGAAAACTACATTTTCAACACCAGGAGGGCTGTTTCATTTCAAAACCATGCCGTTTGGGCTACATGGTGCTCCTGCTGCCTTTCAGAGACTGATAGACCAGGTTTTACGCCCACATCATGAATATGCAGCAGTGTATATTGATGACATGTTGATTTACAGCTCCACCTGGTGAGAGCATTTGGCTAGGATTACAACCGTCCTTCAGTCTCTAAGGGCAGCCCGGCTAACAGCTAATTTGAGAAAATGTGCGTTTGCAAAAAAAGAGACTCAATATTTGGGATTTTTAATGGGAAATCAAAGGATGAGACCCGTGGTCACCTAAATCCAAGCTTTGGTCGAAGCAACGATCACCAAAGCCAAGACTCAGATGAGGTCCCTACTGGGATTAGCTGGTTATTACCTCTGCTTTATACGAGTATGCCACAGTGGTTAACCCTTTAATCGAACTCATCAAAAAGAGTGCTCCAAATTTAATTAAATGGTCAGCTGAGTGTCAGGGGGTGTTTGATACTATTAAGTGAAGACTCTGCCAGGCCCCCAGTCTCATCACACCAGATTTCACCAAGAGTTTCACCCAATATTGTACATCAGTAAAAAGATTCTCCTCGGGAGCGCAACTACTCTGTAGTCGAAAAGGAGTGTTTGGTCATTAAATTGGCACTCACTCCTTACAATACTACTTGCTGGGACACTCGTTTGATCTGGTCACAGACCACGCCCCACTCAAGTGGTTAAACACAATGAAGGATAGCAATGTCCGGATAACTCGTGGTATCTGGCATTGCAGCCCTTCATGTACCATATAGTATATCATGTGGGGAAAGACCACCCAAATGCAGATTATTTTTCCCGGGAGGGGGGAGTAATTGGAAAGGTAGATTCAGCTGAGTGTTTCTTCGGCTCCACTCTGAGTGGTGGGGTATCTGACAGAAAGACAATGATTCTTGGTTGTAAATCTCCCTCTCGGCCTGCGAGGGTGCTAAATAACGGGAACAGAATACTCTGAAACTACTTGGCCTGACACTTCTTTCCGAGGCTTAAAAGGAAGTTGGTCATGTAGAAAAGAGACGGAGCTTTGGTACTCTAACTCATTGACCTGGAGGGCAAATGATGTGGCAGCTGCAGATCATAAAAAGCAGCTGTAATTGTTTACCAATGGGTCATGAATGACGGTATAAAAAGGGGGCGAAGCAATGTTATCTGTTCTTTCGTCTTTGGTTTTTAATAAGTGACCTGGAAGGACCTGTATTTGTGTAGTGAATAATTGTGAGAGTTTGTTTTGTTCTATCTATTGTTGTTTGTAATTATTAGACTGTTAACAGGTTCCAGAGCTGTTGCCAGAGGCCAGCACAAACCCGGGACAGCACTTCACTTGTACCACTGTAAACTGTATTGTACCACAATCACTAATTCATACACTAAACATACTTGTGTATGTGTTTTGTGTTTATGTGTGGATACAATAACAGGACTGTTATTTTTGGACCAGCCCAGGGATTATAAATGTAAGTGATACACGCCGCTCTATTACTTACCAGCATTATTATTTACTGTTTGTTTTGCCGTCAGGCACTGGACTTAAGGAATAAAAATAAACATAGCATTTTCACCTAGATTACAATTGTCTGTTCTTTGATCACCTGCACCTGCACACTATTAACCACTTTGCCACAACCTCTCAACACAACTGGGTTTGTTCTGGTATAATGATCTGCCTGGAACTCTCAACATGACTGGGTTTGGACAAAGACCAGGACTGGAATAGATCTTGAGGGCCAGAGTTAAGTACCACTGCACTAAACAGCTCTCTCCATTTGAGGCTGATCGTTGCTGTTGTAGAGGACTTTTTAGACATGAGTGGACACCTTTGAGGCACAGCCTTCCGACGTAAACAACAAGTTACTTAGTTTAGGTTACATTTTGTTTTCCTAGATCTAAGCTGAGCACCACCCCCCCCCCCCCCCCCCCCCCCCCCCCCCCCCCCCACCCCCCCCCCCCCCCCCCCCCCCCCCCCCCCCCCCCCAGCTTTCAGTTCTGTGTTTCACATCCTGATGTGGCTGTTAGCTTGTCAACACTCAGCTAAGTGGATATGTTAGCTTGTCAACGCTCAAAAAATAAATAAAAAAATAATGCAACACAAGGCCGCGTGCGTCAAACAAACGTTTGTTTGGTTTAACAGCTTTGTCGATTATAATATATATATATATATATATATATATATATATATATATATATATATATATATATATATACACAGTGAGAGAGAGAGAGAGAGAGAGAGAGAGAGAGAGAGAGAGAAGTAAACTTGTGTTAATATTTGTAATGATCCCTCTTCTACCAGTTTGTACATTTAACCAAGTGATAATTCAAAGAATCAGCAGCATTCCGAAGACGCCTTATCTGTTGCCAGGTAGAAAGCATGTCTGAAGGGCTGAGACGCTGGAGGCTGTGAGGCTGATTTGAAGAGCTCAGCTTGTATTTTATAGAGGGGACTCCTGAACACATCTAACAGTTGAATCCGTTCAGCTCACTTGCTTGCAGACAACAAGTGATGTCATGTTGATCTTCGCTCCTGATTGGTCAGAATGGCAGATCATGTATTTGTTTGGTGAAATAATGTTGTTTACATCCTCCAAACTTGCTAAATGTGCTGATGTGGAAATTCCCCAGTAGTTTTCAAAACCAGAACTTTAACCACAATTATCTTTACTTCTCTCTAGTCATAAGACCACTGTAATTAATAAATATATAGTTCTGTTCAGTGCTTAAATTGTGGCGGGGCTCACCGGTGCTCAGCTCCGGTACCTCTCAATTTGAGACAGTCTGTGCTCTGGGACCCCTAAGCACAGCTCCTCCTCGTGACATGAAAAATTAAACATGAGCGTTTACAATTTAAAAATAATTTAAAGACAGTCACTGTTTTATCTCGTTGACTCCTCGATTACATTTCTGCAAAACAATTTTGATTTGCTCACTACAATGGGTGAATATCTTCATAGCTGCGCCCAGGTGTAATAGTCAATGCTGCATCATGCCCTCAACAACTGGGCTCTTGGAGCTCTTGGAGCTCCCCGCATCATCGTGTTATCACTGCTCGCCTCACCTTGTCTAATTGTGAAATGTTTGCAACCCTAATTGTGAAATTGAAACCCTGTTTGTGTAAAAATGGCCAAAAGGCAAAACTACCAGAACAATTTCGGATGGTGAACTTGAACCCATGTCGGAACAAACTAGAAACGAAGACAGCCCCGCGCAGCAGGCAGGTGTGAGTTGTGCGTCTGATGTGGTTGCGACTAATGACGATACTCTGGCTAACAGGATGGCTATGGAAAAGAGGAGCGGGATGAACCAGACAATTCATCAAGCGAAGAAGATAAGAATCTGGGGAACGAAACTCCGGTGCTGCCGGCCGTTTGGACGACTGAACAATACAAATTTGAAATTACTAATTTGAATTATTTATTTTTTTTAATGTTACCTTGTTAGCATGTTATCTAGAGTGGTGGCTTGAAAATGTGTTGAAAGTGCGTTACATTGATGTTAAGCGTTATATACTTAAGTGCTCCGGTACCTCCACCCCCCCTCTTAGATCCACTCTCTCCTGCTCACATTGATCTCCGGCACCTCGGAATTTACTAATTAAGCACTGGTTCTGTTGTTTAAAATGTATTCCTTTCAAAAATGTTGGCGGAAAGAAATACAGTTTAGAACGATTCTTATAGTTAAGAAAATGAATGCCTCAGTTATTATTATTAACCAATGATCAGCCACTGAATGCTGTGTGTGACCCTGAGCAAGTCTCTTAACCTCCTTGTGCTCTGTCCTTCAGATGAGACATAAAACCGAGGTCCTACTGTAAGTGACTCTGCAGCAGCAGTTGTGATGCATAGTTCACCCCCTAGTCTCTGTAACTGGCTTTGGATAAAAGCGTCTGCTAAATGAGTAATTCATAAAATGTAAGAATAATAAGAACACATTTACTTTAAAGTTGTTTGTCACTATTTATAATACCACTAGATGGCAGTATAGAGTAAGAAATCCAGCCAACTGACCCTACCTCACCACACTGAACTGTCCCAAATGAAAGAGTATAATGTAACAGACTGCAACTTGCCCTCATTGACTCCATTGTATTCTGTCATTCGGGGAAGTTCAGAACAGCATTGGATTGCTATTGAGTGCATTGTATGGTAATATATTTTTGAATGAACCAACTTGTACCCTTCTTTGCTAGGGTCACTCTATAGACGGGGGGCAAGGCCCGGGGGTGAGGGGATAAACAGGCCGGGTGCAAGGTCCACAGGTGAGTGGATAGCCGGGGTGGGGGAGAGGTCCTGGGGTGAGGCGATAGCCTGAGCGGGGGAGAGGTCAGGGAGTGAGGCGATAGTCGGGGTGGGGGAGAGGTCTGGAGGTGAGGGGATAGCCGGGGCGGGGGAGAGGCCATTTGGTGAGGGGGGGCTTTGGTTTGAGAGGTCTGGGATAGCCAACGGAGGGAGCCCACCCCCCTGTGATCTCTGTCAATACAATGCCAGTCCTGACACTGTTGGAAACAGAGGGATTGAAGACAGAGGGGTCTGTATGCCTGTCAAATATGGTGCTCTATCAAATATGGTGCCAATTTTCTTTATTGTCAAATAGCAATCCAGCAGAGCAGCTGAACAGCATGGATGCAGGAGCTGCATCATCGGTTACTAGGCAGCATGGGATTGTGAGTGTGCTCACCTCAAGGGGAATTCCAGTTCAGCTGCACAGTATCGATGCAGGAGTTTGCTGTATTTATTTTTAAGTGATAAATATTTATATTTACACTATTCTTTCAGAAATGGTCATTTTCACAGGGAGCTACAGACTAGACAGCAATGGCTGCAGCCTTATTCATTGTCCCTGAATGGAATGGTGGGAGCGAGACAGACACTTCTCAGACATGCTCAATGGGATTGACACTTGTATGTCAATCCCATTGAGCATGTTTGAGATGAACTTCAATGATTTGCCACCACAATCCTCTGCCTACCTCTCTGCACCAATTGTGTGAAATATTAGTGACTGCAGCCCCCTGTGTAGCCTGTGCCCCATGGTGTCAATGCCGTGATCAGTGCAAACAGGGAGCTGACCCAGTATTAGTGACTGGTCCTATATTGTGGATTCTGTGCCCCATGGTGTCAATGCTGTGATCAGTGCAAACAGGGAGCTGACCCAGTATTAGTGACTGGTCCTATATAGTGAATTCTGTGCCCTGTGGTGTCAATGCTGTGATCAATACAATCAGGGACCTGACCGAGTATCAGTGACTGGTCCTATATAGTGAATTCTGTGCCCTGTGGTGTCAATGCTGTGATCAATACAATCAGGGACCTGACCGAGTATCAGTGACTGGTCCTATATTGTGGATTCTGTGCCCCATGGTGCCAAGGCTCTGATCAGTGCAAACAGGGAGCTGACCCAGTATTAGTGACTGGTCCTATATAGTGGATTCTGTGCCCTGTGGTGTCAATGCTGTGATCAGTGCAATCAGGGACCCGACCCAGTATTAGTGACTGGTCCTATATAGTGAATTCTGTGCCCTGTGGTGTCAATGCTGTGATCAATACAATCAGGGACCTGACCGAGTATCAGTGACTGGTCCTATATAGTGAATTCTGTGCCCTGTGGTGTCAATGCTGTGATCAATACAATCAGGGACCTGACCGAGTATCAGTGACTGGTCCTATATTGTGGATTCTGTGCCCCATGGTGCCAAGGCTCTGATCAGTGCAAACAGGGAGCTGACCCAGTATTAGTGACTGGTCCTATATAGTGGATTCTGTGCCCTGTGGTGTCAATGCTGTGATCAGTGCAATCAGGGACCCGACCCAGTATTAGTGACTGGTCCTATATAGTGTCAAGGCAGTGCAGGAAACACTAAACAGCTCTCTCCATTTGAGGCTGGTCATTGCTGTTGTGGAGGACTTCATTTTAGACATGAGGAGTATCGAGGTGCTTTGTGTGGACATGTTAGCTTGTCAACACTCAGCTAAGTGGATCATATGAGAACTGATCATAACTAAAAAAAAAACTAAAAAAAACAATGCAAACAGTGTTTGGCACAACAGCGTGCAGCAAAGAAACCAAAGCATCCAAATAGCTTCTGAATAAGCTTATATATAGAGTTTCATTCTGTAATTTAAAATATTCCACTCTGGCACACTTACATAAGTAAACTTGTGTTAATATTTGTAATGATCCCTATTCTATCAGTTTGTACATTTGGCCAAGTGAAAATCCAACGAATCAGCAGCATTCCGACGACGCCTCATCTGTTGCCAGGTAGAAAGCATGTCTGAAGGGCTGAGGCCCTGGAGGCTGTGAGGCTGTTCATGAAAGCATACACACTTATTTACAAGAAGTCATCAAAACAGCAGCCCTGGTGGCACAGGACTGGACTTGCTGTGGTCAGTAACAAATAAGATGTGTGTGAATTCACTGACTAAGCTTATCAGCTCTGCAATGCCCTCTGTATCTCACCTTTGACAAGAGCATAACAATTTCAATGCTAAAGTGTGATACTAACTTGTAGTCATTGGAGAATTAAAACCACTGAGAGGTAGAAATGAACCCCCTGCACCAGAGCAGAGTTAGAAATGAACCCCCTACACCAGAGCTAGAAATGGAAGAAATGGAAACCGCCGTGAGTTTCAATTGGAAGGAGATTAATGGCCGCCACTCAAGATTTCAAACCAGGAGCGCAAGCTGACTCGCTCTTCAGTCTATGCGAGTGGAAGCTGACTCGCTCTGTCAGCCGATGCAAGTGGAAGTTTCTGCTGTGGATACAGTGGTGGTGGCAGGATTTAATTCCTGGCTGGGCCCCAAATTTTCACGGATGGGCTGTTTAAGACTTAATGATGTAAACGAGATGACGTAATTACCAATATGCGCACTGAGGACACTCTATACTGTCAGAAATAGCATTATATTCTCCAAGAACACACACTCTACCAAAACATTTTGACAGTCGGACATCCGATTTACCACCAACAGCATTCTGTAACGTTAGCGAGCTACAAGTCACTACCACACATAAAGACAAAAGCTCTCAAACATGTATTCGAATTCCCAAAGTGAGCTTAAATTTAAAAAGCTTTCTGCAACAGGCTGGCGAGTGAATAGAGGCCCAGAGACAGACTGCAGTTCAAAAAATAATACTTTTATTATAAATAAACACAAAATAAAAGGGCACAAGGGCCAAAACAAAGGTATTTAAACACAAATAACAAAACACAAAGCAAAACTTAAAAAATAAAGGTTTCCAGGCTGGGCGATGCCTTCACTGGATCAGAAAATATAAAAAAACAAACCAGCAAACCTGAACACAATAAACCCAGGCAAGTGGGGGAATTTAACCCCATCCCTGCCAATCTATACACCTCCCCCCCCGTAGGAGGTTGTGGGCGGGGTTGATGTCGGAGCACCCAAGGCGACGCTGTCATGGGACCTGGACCATCCAGCAGATACAGCGCTGGCGGGGAGGCAGCACCGCTGGACAGTGTGGGCATGGCTTCCTTGGACAGTGTGGGTCCCGCCGGCGGCGTCAGAACCTCCAGCGGCACTGGACCCTCCAGCGGCAAGGGGGGAACGATGACCCGGCTCCCTCTGGTGGTGAAGGTGGGAACGGAGACCTGGCTCCCTCTGGCGGCAGAGGCAGGAATGGCCTCCCAGCTCCCTCTGGTGGCGGAGGTGGGAATGACGGCCCGGTTCCCTCTGGGACAGGCGGACCCTCAGGAACAGCAGATGAGGACTGTGGCCACTCTGGTAGCGGCAGTTCCAGCTCTTCCGATGGCTGTGGCCATTCTAGTGGCCTCTGAGGCAGGGCTGGTACCTCCTCCTGTAACGATTGGGTGTGCCTCTGCTGGGCTCCTCTCAGCAGCACACATAGATGCTGCTGTGGAGCATTAGCCTTCTCCCCTTCTGGCTCCCTGGTCCATGGCTCCTCCCCTCTGGGCTCTGGCAGTGGCGGCTCCTCCCCTCTGGGCTCTGGCAGTGGCGGCTCCTCCCCTCTGGGCTCTGGGAGCGACAACTCCTCCCCTCTGGGCTCTGGGAGTAACAGCTCCTCCGCTCTGGGCTCTGGCAGCGGCGGCTCCTCCCTCTCTGGCTCTCAGGACGACAGCTCCCTCCTCTCTCTAATGGGAATCTGAGACCTCCTTTTATGTCAGGTGGCTGGGTGCTGATTGATCATAATTACTCCAATCAACCCCAGCCACCTGAACGCAATAAACTCAGGCAGGTAGGGGAATTTAACCCCATCCCTGCCAATCTATACAGGGCAGAGCTTTGGTCTGCCACACCCTCATACAGTGACTAAAAGTGAATGTTAATACTTCCCTTTGAGCTTTAGAAAAGTGTCAGTTATATGGGATCAAAAACAAAACAGGAATAGAGGCATGAGTTGAGCATTACATACATCTCAGCTGTATCAACAACTGAATTCAAATTGATAAAACTAAATATAAGTACTTACATTACTGGCGCATTTGTTGATCGTCGGTTCGTTTTCTTTTTAGAAAATGTGTCGGGACACAGCTAAACATTCTGTATCATTATACTTCTTATCAGACACCCTTATCCAGAGTGACTTACAATTGTTACAAGATATCACATTATTTTGTACATACAATTACCCATTTATACAGTATAAATAACTAAACAGCAGCTGCACAAGCTTGTTGCTTGCGTGCCTTGCAATGAAAGAAAAGTTCCTGTATGTTTGCTGCCAACGCACTTAATTTCGATACTATACTATCGAAGACGCAAGATCTCATATCTCAGCCATCCAATCACCAATCATTTTTTCATAACCATGACAACAGTACTGAGGTGGGTGGGACGGATATATTTTTTGAACCACGAGGATGAGCTAGATTCACTGCAGTGGATTACAGTCTGATACGGTTTGGCATGAAATGTTTTTAGTTGTCAATCGCTCCATAACTGGGTGGTCCCATGAACAAAATGGGTTGGCCCAGGCCCCTCAGGCCCAAGTGTGGCACCGCCCTTGTGTGGATATCAGCAGGCTGGCAGCAGTTTCTGCTGTGGATATGAGCAGGCTAACAGGAGTTTCTGCTGTGGATATTGGCAGGCTAGCAGGAGTTGCTGCTGTGGATATCGTCAGGCTAGTTCACTAAACTCTTCCTGCTCATAATGAAGTGGCTCAGCAGATGAAATATTCCAGCACTTTATTGCAGGATGTGATTCTACCTGCGCTTTACAGTTCATGGATTTGGAGCTGAAAGCCCTGAGGAAGCTTTGCATGTTGGAAACCACTATGAAAGGCCCAGCTCATAGTACTGTACACCACTATGAGAGGCACTGCATGTTTTACACTACTATGAGAGACCAATGGCTTTAATATTAACCCCAGAGAGTGTCACTTCAGCTGTACCCTGACCCCTGCACAAGCACCACTTGACACGTGATGGTCTTAGAATGCCAGCTGTTGAAGGGCCACAAGTCCAAGGGCAGCCTGAGCTGCGGCAGCCTGAGCTGCGGCAGTCCGAGCAAGGACAAGCAGAGCTAGGACCCTTGCCTAATCCCACCAGATGGCTACTAGAGGGCTCATTCCCTGGATCCCCTGGACAACGAGGGTTCACTCGTTGTCAACTCCCAGAATGAATATTGGTAAAAAGTATCTGCTGCACATACCCTTACTAATTGCTTCACCCTCTACGCTGCCTGCTACAAACTTGAAAATCTCCTTTTTCAACTGTCGCTCTCTGACTAACAAATCTCTGCTTCTCAGTGAACTTATAACTGATACCAATCTTGATCTTCTTTTTTTAGCGGAAACCTGGCACTCTGTAAACGACATGCACTCACTGCATCTAGCCACCCCAAAGGGCTATTACCTCTTTGACAAGCCTCGCCTCACTGGCAGAGGTGGAGGCATGGCTGTTATTGCTAATTCTATGCTTGCTTCCTCAGTTTTTCCTTTGCCTGCCTTTTCTTCATTTGAGCATCTCGCCATCAAGCTCCCCTCTTCCAAGTCCCTCACCCTTGATGTTATCTACCGTCCACCTAAGAGCAACTCTGCTTTTATTGCAGAGTTCTCAGAATTCCTCTCCCTCGTCTGCACTTCTGCTGACAAAATACTACTCCTAGGTGACTTCAACATTCATGTTGACTTGCCTTCCTCCCCCCTAGTGACCGACTTCAACATGCTTCTGGACTGTCTTGGACTTTCTCAATCTGTCAACGTCCCCACTCACACCCGAGGACACACCCCAGGTCTGATCATCATCAGGGGCCTTGATGTCTCCAATCTCTCTGTCTTAGATGTCACTCTCTCTGACCATTTCTTAATCACTGCTAATATTAATCTCCCTGCTCCTTCCTCCCCTACTGATACTGTTGTCTCCTTCCGTCCCAAGAATCTGGTGAATCCTCTGAAACTCTCAGAATGTGTCTCTGCATCCCCTCTAACTGGTACTCTCCCGTCCTCAGTTGATGATGCCGTGACCCTCTACAACACCACCCTTACTCATATCATCGACACTGTTGCCCTGCTTACAACCAGAACCATCAAGAAAGATTGAAACTGCCTATGATACACCCTCAAACTTCGAGTGCTTAAATCAGTCTACTGCAAGCTTGAGCGCAAGTGGAGGTCATCTGGACTAACGGTTCACAGAGAGATCTGGACCGACCATCGCGTGAGCTACAGAAGTGTGCTTGCCACGGCCAAGGTGAAATACGTCTCTGAAATCATAACTATGGGACACAGTAAACCCAATGTTCTCTTCAAGACCATTGACCAAATCTTATATCCAGCCACCTACCGATCCAACTCCCGTCCATCCTCCTCTCTTACCTGCACGATTTCTCCTTTTTCTTTCAGAACAAAATCGACAACATTTATTTTGCGCTCGCCCTCCACAAACCCAGTCTACTACTTGTCCATGTTGATGCTCCTCCAGTTACTCCTCCTGCCCTCTCCTCCTCTCCTCTCTCCATTGCTGATGTTTCCGGCTTGCTCCCTGGACCCCTGGCCAACTAACCTTCTCCGTCTCTGTGCTTCTGATCTTACTCCCTCCATTACACACACTCTCAACCTGTCCCTGGACTCTGGCTCAATTCCTGCTGCCCTCAAGCTTGCCAGAATTACGTCGGTACTCAAACAACCCTTCCTTGACCTGGCTGACTTATCTAATTTCCGTCCCATCTCCAATCTCCCTTTTCTCTTAAAAACTATCGAAAGGGCTGTAGCCAGTCAGCTGATGAAACATCTCATGGATAACAATCTCTACAGTCTGGTCTGCATCACAGTACTGAGACTGCTGTGCTCCGGATTGTGAATAATCTCCTGCTCAATGCTGTTGCTGCTGCTCCCTCTGTGCTTGTTCTTCTTGACGTAATAGCTGCTTTTGACACCATAGATCATGGCATTCTTCTTCACCGCCTTCAGAAGTTTGCTGGAATCTCTGGAACCTGTCTCTCCTGGATGTCCTCTTACCTATTTGGACGCATGCAGTCTGTTTTTTGTGCTGGACGCAGTGATGTTTCAAACCCAGTCACTTGCAAACCCAGTCACCTCATCCGCCAACACAGCCTCATGTTTCACTCCTATGCTGACGACACCCAGCTCTACTTAAAACTCGACCCTGGTAGCCCCTCTGCCATCGTCCGGCTCTCTGCCTGCATTCAAGACATCGAGGCCTGGATGACTGCCAATTTTCTTCAACTGAACACTAACAAATCTGAACTCCTTTTAGTAGGATATAAAACTTAAGAATCTTAACATAGCTGCCCTGAACCTCGGAAACCCCTGCTGCTGCCTTCCCCCACAGTACGAAGCCTTGGTGTACTATTTGACAATAACCTCTCCTTTGATGCCCACATTTCCTTCGTGGTCAAATCTTCCTTCTACCATCTTCGAAACTTCTCCAAAGTCCGTCCCTACCTTTCCTTCCTGGATGCAGAGATACTTATGCTCAAATACTCATGCATTTGTCTCCTCTTGACTTGACTACTGCAACTCTCTATATGGTGGTCTCCCGACAAACACCATAAACCAACTGCAGCTAGTTCAGAATGCTGCTGCCAGGATCCATACCAGATGTAAAACATGTGATCACATCACCCTCTGTCTTGCCCAGCTGCACTGGCGACCTGCAAAGTTCAGGATTATGTTCAAAACTGTCCTGCTCACCTACAATGCCCTTCATCACACAGGTCCCGAGTACCTCCTCAACCTGCTGACCCGCTATGTCCCTGCCCACAAGCTGAGGTCCTCTGACTCTGGCCTGATTGTTATCCCCAAGCAAAAGTGCACCACACTTGGACAACTCTCATTTTGCTTCATGGCTCCAACTCTCTGTAACTCTCTCCCAGCTTTGGTGTGTGATGCTCCGACCATCGCTCGCTTTAAATCAACTCTCAAAACTCACCTGTTCTCTCTTGCTTTCCATGCTCCTTAAGCCTGATATCTGTTATTAGCTGATGCTACTATTTCACGTATTGTTACTATCATGTGTTCTGCACTTTCCACTGTATTCAGTGTACTATGCATTATGCTACTATCATGTATTATGTACTTTCCACTGTATATCATGTATTATGCAATTCCATATTTGAAGTATCATGGATTTCCTTGTATTTACTGCATCTTGTAAAGCGCTTTGTGATGGTGGTGCACTATGAAAGGCGCTATATAAAAAAAAGATTGATTGATTGATTAATTGATGGTCTATTTCACCCACTTCCACAGAGATTCTAAACCATGAGTTTCTTTTTTTTTAATCACCCCCCTCGGGGAAACTACTGAGGACTGCAGAGATGGGCACAGAACCCCCAGTGGCCTCAAGTGTCGCTACGGATACTTCTGTGAAATACGAAGCAGTTTATATTTTATAGACGGGACTCCTGAATACAACTAACAGTTGAATCCGTTCATCTCAATTTTTTGCAGACAACAAGTGATGTCATGATGAGCTTTGCTCCTGATTGGTCAGAATGGCAGAGCATGTATTTGTTTTTTGAAATAATGTTTACTTCCTCAAAACTTGTTAAATGCGCTGATGTGGAAATTCCCCTGTAGTTTTCAAATCCAGAACTCAAACCACAATTATCTTTACTTCTCTCTTGTCATAAGTCTACTGTAATAAGAAACATACAGTTCTGTTGGAAAAAAAATCCTTTCAAAAATGTTGTCGAAATACAGTTTATAATGATTCTTATAGTTAAGAAAATGGATGCCTCAGTTATAATCTCTTTAAATCAGAAAATAAAGCAGAGGTAGGCTTGGTGGTCCAGTGCTTAAAGACAAGGGCTTTAAATCCCAGCTCATCCACTGAATGCTGTGTGTGACCCTGAGCAAGTCTCTTAACCTCCTTGTGCTCTGTCCTTCAGATGAGACGTAAAACCAAGGTCCTACTGTAAGTGACTCTGCAGCAGCAGTTGTGATGCATAGTTCACCCCCTAGTCTCTGTAACTGGCTTTGGATAAAAGCGTCTGCTAAATGAGTAATTCATAAAATGTAAGAATAATAAGAACGCATTTACTTTAAAGTTGTTTGTCACTATTTGTAATACCACTAGATGGCAGTATAGAGTAAGAAATCCATCCAATATCACTGAACCCCTCCCTCCCTCACCACACTGAACTTGCATGTTAATGGGGTGTTAATGTTAATGAGTCCAATGATACACATTCTGTTGATGTGTAAACATGTGGTTCAAATGATAAGACTCTTCTAATCTGATTGACTCTGAGCCAGCTCAGGTCTGAGTTGTAAGTTTAAATGCACCTTATTGAGGCATTTAGACATTCTCCCGTGACAATGAACCGACCAAACAGTGCCAAGAATTAAACACCGAAATAACAAACACCCCCCTACCACGCCAAGATGAAGTTTACAGAACAGATTCGCTTTTTACATTTTTAATAATCAGAACTGAAAAAGAAAAGGTTAAACATGCAAACAGCCCACAGCAATGTTCAATAAAAAACACATAATAACAGTAAACATACATAATGTTTACAGAGAGTCCCTGAATACCCCTGGCATGCTGACAGGTACAACAGTAACACACATAATAAAACATGCTGGAATATTGTCCAAACACATTCATTATGAGTGCTGAGGTTACAAGCCATCATTTTGTATCCATCTTTTTAAAAAAATAAACTGTCTCGATCTCTTAACCTGACTGGGTTTGTTCTGGTATAATAAACTCCCTGGACCCCTCAACCCGACTGGGTTTGTTCTGGTATAATAAACTCCCTGGACCTCTCAACCTGACTGGGTTTGTTCTGGTATAATAAACTCCCTGGACCTCTCAACATGACTGGGTTTGTTCTGGTATAATAAACTCCCTGGACCTCTCAACCTGACTGGATTTGTTCTGGTGTAATAAACTGCCTGGACCCCTCAACTCGACTGGGTTTGTTCTGGTATAATAAACTCCCTGGACCTCTCAACCCAACTGGGTTTGTTCTGGTATAATAAACTCCCTGGACCTCTCAACATGACTGGGTTTGTTCTGGTATAATAAACTCCCTGGACCTCTCAACCCAACTGGGTTTGTTCTGGTATAATAAACTCCCTGGACCTCTCAACATGACTGGGTTTGTTCTGCTGGTATACCATTGGTGGTCCCTTGATTACTCTGCAAGGCCAAACCAATGACACAGTTTCCTGAAGCATCGTTGCAGATCAAGAACCCCCCGGTAAGGCTACTCTTGCACCCCGATGGCAGTAGCTACTTTCAAGATGAGAATTCACTGTTAGGGCCGTATTTCTTTGATAGTATAAAATGGCTTATACACAGAATTTTACAGTTTAAAACTAGTAAGATATTTCACGATTAAACATGACATTTATTAAAGCATAAAAAAATAACATTGTCACATTCAACATGCCTCACCTTCACTAGACCTGTTATACAAAATTCCCCTTCATGTACTGGACAGAGCGATCTTTAGCAGAAATATTTCAGATCTTTGATGCAGCTGGTGTCTTTTTCGTTTGAAGACGTTTTAAAAAAATTGTGCAGCTCTCTGCAGTGTAGTTCAATCATTTACCAGAAGCAAACTAAACCGGCTGCCAGGTTCCTAAATGCAGTGTAACAGGTAGTGCATCAATCAGGGAAACATTTGCTGTATTTATTTTTAAGTGATAAATATTTATATTTACACTATTCTTTCAGAAATGGTCATTTTCACAGGGAGCTACAGATTAGACAGCAATGGCTGCAGCCTTATTCATTGTCCCTGAATGGAATGGTGGGAGCGAGACAGACACTTCTCAGACATGCTCAATGGGATTGACACTTGTATGTCAATCCAATTGAGCATGTTTGAGATGAACTTCAATGATTTGCCACCACAATCCTCTGCCTACCTCTCTGCACCAATTGTGTGAAATATTAGTGACTGCAGCCCCCTGTGTAGCCTGTGCCCCATGGTATCAATGCCGTGATCAGTGCAAACAGGGAGCTGACCCAGTATTAGTGACTGGTCCTATATAGAGTCAAGGCAGTGCAGGAAACACTAACCAGCTCTCTCTAGGCTCGAGGCTGATCATTGCTGTTGTGGAGGACTTCATTTTAGACATGAGGAGTGTCAGGGTGCTTTGTGTTGTTCAATGAACTTAAATACAATGTTAAAACAAGATGATCTATATCATTGCATCCCCCCCCCCCCCCCCCCCCTCCGTGCCCCCTGCTTCCAGTTCTGTGTTTCACATCCTCATGTGGCTGTTAGCTTGTGGATATGGTAGTTTTTCAACACTCAGCTAAGTGGATCATATGAGAACTGATCCAATCTAAAAAAACAAATTACAAAATAAAAACAACAATGCCAGACAACAGTGTTTGGCACGACAGCAAACAAACCACAGCATCCAAAAAATAGAATTTTTCGAAGAAAAAAAGCTATTTTTTTATATATATATATATATATATATATATATATATATATATATATATATATATATATATACAGTGCCTTGCAAATGTATTCAGACCCCTGACCAATTCTCTCATATTACTGAATTACAAATGGTACATGTTTGGAAATATTTTTAAGAAAATTAAAAAACTGAAATATCTTGCTTGCATAAGTATTTAAATCCCACACATTAATATTTGGTAGAGCCACCTTTCGCTGTAATAACAGCTTTAAGTCTTTTGGGGTAAGTATGTACCAGCTTTGCACACAGTGTCGGAATGATTTTGGCCCATTCTTCTTGGCAGATTTGCTCCAGGTTGTTCAGGTTGGTTTGACGACGCTTGTGAACCGCAATTTTCAAATAGTGCCACAGATTCTCAATGGGATTGAGATCAGGACTTTGACTGGGCCATTGTAGGACATTCACCTTTTTGTTCTTGAGCCACTCCAGTGTTGCTTTGGCCTTGTGCTTGGGATCATTGTCCTACTGAAAGGTAAATTTCCTCCCAAGCTTCAGTTTTTTAGCGGACTGAAGCAGATTCTCTTGCAGTATTTTCCTGGATTATGCTCCATCCATTCTTCCTTCAATTGTAACAAGATGCCCAGTCCCTGCTGATGAGAAGCATCCCCACAGCATGATGTTGCCACCACCATACTTCACCATAGGGATGGTGTGTCTTGAGGACGGGCAGTGTTAGGTTTGCACCACACATAGCGCTTTGAGTTTTGGCCAAAAAGCTCCATCTTGGTCTCATCTGATCACAAAACCTTTTCCCACATCGCAGCTGGGTCACTCTCATGCTTTCTGGCAAACTCTCCCATACAGGCCAGTGTTATGCAGAGCTGTTGATATGGTTGACTGGTGCACCATTACTCCACTCCCAGCCACTGAACTCTGTAGCTCCTTCAAAGTGATTGCTGGCCTCTCTGTGGCTTCTCTCACAAGTCTTCTTGTTTGAGCGCTGAGTTTTGAGTGATGGCCTTTTCTTGGCAGTGCCTGGGTGGTGTGATGCAGTTTCCACTTCCTGGTTATTGATCCAACTGTGCTCACTGGGATATCCAAATGCTTGGATATTATTTTTTACCCTTTCCCTAATCTATGCATTTGTATTACTTTATCTCTAACTTCTGTAGAATGCTCTTTGGTCTTCATTTTCCTTCAGATTCACAGCCTTACCAATGATCCTTCAACCGTGGGGTTATTATCCAGAAAATATGACAACAACTTCAATGCTTCACAGGTGGAGGCCAATGGTAAGGTAATTGTGTTCTCGTTAGGGCAATTTCTTTCATCGGCTTCGCCTCGTGATATTAGAGTATATAACACATCCTGTCATGCCTTATTGGTTTTATATTATATTATATATATATATATATATATATATATATATATATATATATATATATATATATATATATATATATATATAGTTATAGTCAAAAGTTTACAAACCCCAATGGAAATTTATAATTTTGAGAAATTCCTCAAAAACTATAAATAAATAATTGTAGACTATTTCTTCCATTTTTTTCCTCATCCAAAAACAAAACTTTTGCTACAAAAGATTTTTCCTATAATTTAAGAAATTTCTAGAAATTATACATTTCCATTGGTGTATGTAAACTTTTGACTACAACTGTATATATAATTTTTTTAATTGTAATTTGAGATATTCCACTTTGACACACATAGATAATAAACTTGTGTTAATATTTGTAATGATCCCTATTCTATCAGTTTGTACATTTAACCAAGTGAAAATCCAGCGAATCAGCAGCATTCCGATGACGCCTCATCTGTTGCCAGGTAGAAAACATGTCTGAAGGGCTGAGGCCCTGGAGGCTGTGAGGCTGTTCATGAAAGCATACACACTTATTTACAAGAAGTCATCAAAACAGCAGCCCTGGTGGCACAGGACTGGACTTGCTGTGGTCAGTAACAAATAAGATGTGTGTGAATTTACTGAGGAAGCTTATTAGGTCTGCAATGCCCTCTGTATCTCACCTCTGACAACAGCACAACAATTTGAATGCTAAGGCTTTCAATCTTAATAATTTAATGTAGTTTATTAATCACATATCTTGTACAGGCAAGTCCCGTGCGATACTGAATTGTAGTCATTGGAGAATTAAAATCACTGACAGTTAGGAATGAACACCCTGCATCAGAGCAGAGTTAGAAATGAACACCCTGCACCAGAGCAGAGTTAGAAATGAACACCCTGCACCAGAGCAGAGTTAGAAATGAATTGGAAGGAGATTAATGGCCGTCACTCAAGATTTCAAACCAGGAGCGCAAGCTGACTCGCTCTCCCAGCCGATGCGAGTGGAAGCTGACTCTCTCTCTCAGCCGATGCGAGTGGAAGCTGACTCTCTCTCTTAGTCGATGCGAGTGGAAGCTGACTCGCTCTCTCAGCCTATGCGAGTGGAAGCTGACTCGCTCTCTAAGCCGATGCGAGTGGAAGCTGACTCACTCTCTCAGCCGATGCGAATGGAAGCTGACTCGCTCTCTCAGCCGATGCGAGTGGAAGCTGACACTCGCTCTCTTAGCCGATGCGCGTGGAAGCTGACACTCGCTCTCTTAGTCGATGCGAGTGGAAGCTGACTCGCTCTCTCAGCCGATGAGAGTGGAAGCTGACTCGTTCTCTAGGCCGATGCGAGTGGAAGCTGACTCACTCTCTCAGCCGATGCGAGTGGAAGCTGACACTCGCTCTCTTAGCCGATGTGAATGGAAGCTGACTCGCTGTCTCAGCCGATGCGAGTGGAAGCTGACACTCGCTCTCTCAGCCAATGCGAGTGGAAGCTGACTCACTCTCTCAGCCGATGCGAGTGGAAGCTGACTCACTCTCTCAGCCGATGCGAGTGGAAGCTGACTCTCTCTCTCAGCCGATGCGCGTGGAAGCTGACACTCGCTCTCTTAGTCGATGCAAGTGGAAGCTGACTCGCTCTCTCAGTCAATACGAGTGGAAGCTGACACTCGCTCTCTAAGCCGATGCGAGTGGAAGCTGACTCGCTCTCTCAGCTGATGCATGTGGATATGCATATCAAAGCCGTTTAAAGGGGATGGTACTGAATGTTCCTTGCTGTGAATGAGGAGGCTGGAAGGGAGTCATTTCAGAGTTAATTCAGCAAGACTCTTACTATCTGATTTCAATGAACCTGCATTTGGTTATTGGGACAGTTTACCTACATGTGTAAAAACAAATGATAAGGAAGCAAAGAAGAGGTTACAGAGCGTGTTTAGTCAGGATCAGTACATGCAGCTGATTCGTGTGTGTTTACCTACCAGGCAGAGAAAACAGGGAGAATCCCCAGGAGTTTCTGCTGTGGATATCAGCAGGCTGGCAGGAGTTTCTGCTGTGGATATCAGCAGGCTGGCAGGAGTTTCTGCTGTGGATATCAGCAGGCTGGCAGGAGTTTCTGCTGTGGATATCAGCAGGCTGGCAGGAGTTTTTGCTGTGGATATCAGCAGGCTGGCAGGAGTTTCTGCTGTGGATATCAGCAGGCTGGCAGGAGTTTCTGCTGTGGATATCAGCAGGCTGGCAGGAGTTTTTGCTGTGGATATCAGCAGGCTGGCAGGAGTTTCTGCTGTGGATATCAGCAGGCTGGCAGGAGTTTTTGCTGTGGATATCAGCAGGCTGGCAGGAGTTTTTGCTGTGGATATCAGCAGGCTGGCAGGAGTTTCTGCTGTGGATATCAGCAGGCTGGCAGGAGTTTCTGCTGTGGATATGAGCAGGCTAGCAGGAGTTTCTACTGTGGATATCAGCAGGCTGGCAGGAGTTTCTGCTGTGGATATCAGCAGGCTGGCAGGAGTTTTGCTGTGGATATGAGCAGGCTGGCAGGAGTTTCTGCTGTGGATATCAGCAGGCTGGCAGGAGTTTTGCTGTGGATATCAGCAGGCTGGCAGGAGTTTCTGCTGTGGATATCAGCAGGCTAGCAGGAGTTTTGCTGTGGATATGAGCAGGCTAGCAGGAGTTTCTGCTGTGGATATCAGCAGGCTGGCAGGAGTTTTTGCTGTGGATATGAGCAGGCTAGCAGGAGTTTCTGCTGTGGATATTGGCCATTGGATATTGGATATTATGGTTCATAGATTTGGAGCTGAAAGCCCTGAGGAAGCATTGCATATTGTAAACCACTATGAGTGCCCCAGCCAATGGCTTTAACATGAACCCCAGTGAATGTCATTTCAGCTGTACATTGACCCCTGCACAACAGGCAGGGTGGTCTGTTTCACCCACTTCCACACCCACTTGCCCCAGGTGTCTCTATGGATACTTCTGTAAACCCAATTAAACCATGCCTTCTATTACACCTGAAGAGCTGGGACCAATTCAATATTTACCACATGTGCAGGTGAGTATAGAGGTTAGAGAAAAAAATACATTACATGACGCTGGGTCACACATCTCCCTTATTAACAAACTGTTCAGACAGAAGATACACAAGCTTCATAACAGATCATTACACAAAGTGAATACAGTATACTTGCCCAGTCAGCCAATAGGGTTCCACTTGATGTCCTTGGGTTAAAGAGTCTGTCTGTCTGCCTGCCTAAGAAGTGTTTTTGTTACACATGATTTCTATATTTTCTGTAACATGAGAAACAATCGGCCTGTGATCTTGGATGGGATTTCATTCTGTGCTATGGATGTGCTTTCAATGCTCAGGCAGGTCAACTGCAAATTCAGAACCAACCTGTATCCTTCAGTGGAATAGCTGGCTTATACCTGCTTGCTGCATTGTTACTGTGGGCACATCAACTGCAATACTAGCGTTAACTGAGCTGTGTGCATCTTCCAGCTCCAGCCTACAGATCCTTCTGGATAAACTCTAACCTCTATGAGGGTGTTCTTGAACCATCTGCAAATCTCTGATTGCAGAACCATGTCACATGTGAACCCAGGTCTAACTGCAGTGCGTGTGCTGAACCACACACATGACCAAGTGCAACTTCAACTCTTTGGGACAGTTCTACCCCTTGAATGGCACTGAGAATATTGTTCAAGAGATGCAGTACATAACATTGATCTCTCAGTGAACCAGAAGCACTCCCACCTGTTGGACTGAATGAATCAGCTGCTGCAGGTGAAGCACTTGAAGAATTTAAACACATATTCAGTGTTCAAATGGGGATTATGGGAAGGCTGATGTGGTGAAGCATAGCGTCTGTACCTGAGATGTACCGTCATGCACCAGAGGGCTTATAGAGTGAAACCAGCAATGAGCTCTGAAACAAAAACACAACCTGGTATCAGACACTCCTAGCCTCCTATAGTGGTTTCAAATTGGCTGCAATCTGAAACACTTTTGATTTGATATGAATATGTTTAACCTGTATGTCCACTCCCCCCATTTCTTACTGAGCAGTCCAAAAGCATTGCATCATTACACTGGCTCCCTGTTTATTATTGTTACCTGTTCAAATTCCTTACCCTTGTGTATAAATCTCTCCATGGTCTTGCAAAGCACCTTGGTTAAAGACGCTATAAAAATGTAAATAAATAAATAAGAGCAAAAAGTTGTCAGGATGTTAACAATGAAAAGAAAAATTACAGGTATGTTGTAGCAACACATGGGGACATGTAACACTATATTATACAGAACCCCGCTACTTACTCTTTCATAGGGTATAAGAAAAATGTCAGTGTGGATTTTGTGCTGCACATAGTACCCTTGTCAGAGATGTGACTTGGGTTTTCCATCAATTTGAATTCTCCAAGATCCTAGGGTTGCTTTTGAAACTGTGCACCACTCCTTTGTATTGAATGGTCTTGTAAACTCAGTGGGATTGTCATGAGGTGCCCTATCTTGGTTCAGGCATCGTCTTTCTGATATATTTTAGTTGGTTTCTGTTGGGGAAATGAAATCAGCATTGTGTGACGTTGTCTGCTGTGTTCCACAGGGCTCCATTTTAAGTCCTTTATTATTTTTTTTATATATATGTTACCTTTAGGTGACATTATCTTCAGACATGAATTGACATCAAGTGCTGGATGCTCAGAACTGCTGAATGTTGAATTCTAATAGAACAGGAGATTATGCTAGTGGGCACTCAGAACCAACTAAAACATATGGGATAACTGGAGTTTGACTTTAGCAGCCTCTCATCAGAACAAACTAGAAATGAATAATACTGCTGGTTATTCACTCTGCATACTCCTCACCGCACTCTGATATCACAGGGTGCAGGGCTGCTGGTTATTCACTCTGCATACTCCTCACCGCACTCTGATATCACAGGGTGCAGGGCTGCTGGTTATTCACCCTGCATACTCCTCACCGCACTCTGAGATCACAGGGTGCAGGGCTGCTGGTTATTCACTCTGCATACTCCTCACCGCACTCTGAGATCACAGGGTGCAGGGCTGCTGGTTATTCACTCTGCATACTCCTCACCGCACTCTGAGATCACAGGGTGCAGGGCTGCTGGTTATTCACTCTGCATACTCCTCACCGCACTCTGAGATCACAGGGTGCAGGGCTGCTGGTTATTCACCCTGCATACTCCTCACCGCACTCTGAGATCACAGGGTGCAGGGCTGCTGGTTATTCACCCTGCATACTCCTCACCGCACTCTGAGATCACAGGGTGCAGGGCTGCTGGTTATTCACCCTGCATACTCCTCACCGCACTCTGAGATCACAGGGTGCAGGGCTGCTGGTTATTCCAGGGTGAATACAAATAACACAGGAGCTCCTCAATCCTAAAATGCTCTGTGCTTGTCAGGGAAGCTGGGACTCTTACTGTTCAGACAAAATTGAAAACGTATTTTTATAAAATAGCATTTCTATCTTAGTGTTCCTACTTTACAATCTAAGCTGCATTTTCTTTTTGTAATCAAATTTTATTACATTTTTGTTTTAACTTTTATTGTTTTATTGATACAAGCTATTATTTTTTTTACAATTAAAACAATTTTTTTCTTTATCTAGATTTTATTACATATTGTTTATTAGACTGTTTGGAATGTAAAGGTCTAATTGTTGCAGTTTTGTATATGTGACACGCCGTTTGATCCTGATACAAATGTGTTTGAGTGTGATTGTCTTTGCTTTGTATTGTACAGTGCTGCGAGATACTTGTGTTGGAAAGGCGCTATATAAATAACCCCTGTGTGAGATCTGCTCCAGACCGCAAGTGAAGAACGTATTGATCACTGAGTAGCTGTGAATCCTGTCTGAGATCTGCCTGTGAATCCTGTGTGGGAGATCTGCCTGTGAATCCCATGTCTGAGATATGCTCCAGACCACAAGTGAAGAATGTATTGATCAGCTGTGAATCCCGTGTGTGAGATGTACGCAAGACTGCGTGCCTCCAAACTGTTTCTGAAACTTATTTTAAGCCCTATAGGCTTCGTCATGGTAACATGTTAAAAAAGAAAACAAAAAAACTGTTTGGTGAGTAAATGTGTAGAATTTAATAAACAATGCACTTTACAAATGATAGTTAAGGCCTCTAAACACCGGGTGATTTTTCATCAGGCGACAAGATACATTCACAGCGACATGATCATACACACCTGAAGAGACACAGACGCGATGCGACAGGTTTGAAAATGGCCAGATCTATAAAACTATTAAAATTGTCAAAGCTATGATCAAGACTGGTACATATTGGACCACATGATGTGGAAATTATGAGTGTCTTCAACCTATATGGCCGACTTGTAGTCGAGTCCTCAAACCTTGAGTCCGAGTCCGTGTCCGAGTGTCGAGTGTCGAGTCTGAGTCATGAGGGTCAGAGTCTCTATCATTTGATTCCGAGTGTCGAGTCCTTGACTTCAAGTCCTGAATGCAAGTCCTTGAAACAAACTCAAATCAAATGTCATTAAACTAGTGGTAGTAGTGGGAGAACAGTTTCCTTAACGGATGTTGTCTGATATCCCTCAGGAGAAAATGGAGATATAATAAGAAATAAAAACACAAAAAAAAATGATTTTGATTTATTTTTTCTAGCTAGATTATTCTACGTGCATGTGTGATCGATGGCTAGAGTGGTGTGTGGGTGGTGATGACAGAGCAGAAGCAGGACACTGCAAACGCACAGGCTCGGGTGCAAACACGCACTGTGGAGCTATGTTTATCCAAACAAAACAAAATAAAATATTTTAAAATAAACACTGCTCACAGTGCAAAATAAAAGGTTTCACAAAACAAAATCACAAACACAAAACTCAACGAAACAAATAAGGTGCTGGGGCCTATCCAGCGTGCCACACACCCTGGAGAAACTAAATAAGAGCCACTCGGCTCTCAGGTAAGGAAAAAAAACCCTCCTCGCTGGTAGGGGGAAACCTTAGGGAATCCATCTACTTTGACTTCAATTCAGGTCAAATCTTCCAATCTGATTTAGACATTGCCAGAACTGTATATATACTGTGTAAAACACATGTTTATAACATGACACTTTCATTTAATAGAATAATGTATAATACATGAATAGTTTCTAATCTTTTACTAGATTATCAGTATCAAACCAATTATTAAACACATTGTTTTATCATTTATCATTATCTTGATTACAAAGTAGAAGATAACTCCTCTAGATTATGGGTTGCAGAATGATGTATTTATAGTTCATAAAGTAGCATCACACCTTGTTAATAGATAAATAATGTTAACTTGCTTACATTTCTGACATACTTCTTTATATACATTTATAATTTTGTTATAGATTTAAAATCTTCAGCCCTTTTGTTTAGAGGTTGCAAAATAATTGTGGCTAAGTGGTTTACAGTGCGCAGGTGTAGAGGTGATGCTATGTGTAAACAGATGACAAACAACAAAGGTCACGGTCCAAGCAATTCTTTGTTTGTTTTTATAATCTGAGCCATTTGGCGACCGTAAATAATAGTCCCTGGCAATACACAGTACAATACATATTAGGGTCACAATATAGGACCTGTTTTTAAATATGTTAATATGTTTTGACGACTATTAACAAGGAATAACAGTTTATTAAATGGCATTTTAACATACATTACATTTGTAATGATCTGGTAACACTATAGGAATACTTTATACAGTTAGGGGTCTATTCTCAAAAAAGCATGTAAACCCTGTGTAGCCTGGATCTGCACGCTTGTTGCTACGGGTGAGATATGCATTGTGAGCCCCGGGCTGAGTTTCCTGGTTCCACTGGATTATACAGCAAAGCACTGATAACACAAGTGAAACTATTGGGTAGCCCTGATAGTGTGCCAGGGACTTTCTATAGGGAAGGGAATTTAGATGATTAAAAGATAGCTGACCACTTGACATGCAGAGGTAAAGAAAACAATGAATTACTTTTGTAAAAGAAACGTTCTTATTTATATCAGTGAATCCACACACAGCCCAGATCATATTTATATAGTACAACAGTACTGCAGAAATGTCTGAACAATACTGTATATCAGTGACATACCTTGCTGTGTTGTTATCAGAAAATAAATATAGGGGGTGTCAGAGAGTCGTTATCTCACTATTTGAATCCACACACTCGGCTCACACACAGCTTTGCCTAGCAACAGGTGATGTAATTGCTTTTCATTCTTCTGACTGGACCTGGCAAGCCCAGCAATCTCTCAATTATTTGCAGGGCTTCTTGTAAATAGGTGTGGCTCTGCGTTGTGTGTGCTCTGTTTCATTAACAGCACCAGAGCCTGCAGCACATTCTCTCACTTTCAATGATACATCTTACCCGGCAACAGATGATGCATCACTTCCATTCACAGTAATGCTACAAATGAGTGACATTGATGATATTGACATGGATCTTGGTAGCTTATTTCTGGAAACTGTTTGCTTTTTCAGCCTTAGACTTTTTTCAATCTTACAGTTCCAGTTTTGACAGCAGCTTCTTTTAGTCATTGTGTATGGGTACTCACTGGGTCACTTTCAACAGGAAACACACCAGTCTGGTTTTGCCAGTCCACTATAGTAACTGGGGCTGACATATAAACAGGTTCACTATGCTGCTGATATGAACAATACTGATTTATCCTGGTTTCCACTCCCCTGCCCCTATTTCTGTGGCTGCATTCACTGAGAGCACTACTTATTCCACCCAGCTCCTGATCCAAGCTCTTGTACTCTCCAGACTGTACTACTGTAACTCTGTCCTTGCTGATCTCCCTGCTTCAGCTATCCACCCCCTTCAGCTCATTCAGAATTCTGCTGCTCGTCTTATATACTTCCAACCTCGCTACTCTCATGCAATCCCCCTGCTTTGCACCCTTCACTGGCTACCTATCTGTGCTCACAGACCATTCAAGACCCTTGTTCTTGCTATCGCTATCTTCACCACACTGCTCCCTCCTACCTCCAATCCCTTATGTCTCCATAAACCCTGTCTCCACTTATCCTCTACTGGTCGATTGGTCATGCCTTCCCTCCACTCTCCATCCTCCCGTGCCGCTCCTTCTCTTCCCTAGCCCCTCTGTGGTGAAACCATCTACCGGAGAACTTCAGGACTGCTCCGTCCCGCACTGCCTTAAGCCGCCTCCACAAGACCCACCTGTTTAGACTGCACCTGTAGATCTCTTGATCTGCCCTCCTGCTATGCACTGGACTTGCCTGACTTCAGAACCACGTTACTGGATCCTGCTGAATGTTGAATTCTGATAGAACAGGAGGTTATGCTAGTGGGCTCTCAGAACCAACTAAAACCATTTTTTTTTTTTTTTTAATCTAGATTTTATTACTGTTTTCAACATATTGTTTATTAGACTGTTTGGAATGTAATGGTCTAATTGTTGCAGTTTTTGTGTATGTGACTTGCCTTTGGATCCTGATACAAATGTGTTTGAGTGTGATTGTCTTTGCTTCGTATTGTACAGTGCTGCTAGATACTTGTGTTGGAAAGGCGCTATATAAATAACCCCTGTGTGAGATCTGCTCCAGACCCACAAGTGAAGAATGTATTGATCACTGAGTAGCTGTGAATCCTGTGTGAGATCTGCCTGTGAATCCTGTGTGAGATCTGCCTGTGAATCCTGTGTGTGAGGTCTGCCTGTGAATCCTTTGTGTGAGATCTGCCTGTGAATCCTGTGTGTGAGGCCTGCTTGTGAATCCTGTCTGTGAAATCTGCCTGTGAATCCTGTGTGAGATCTGCCTGTGAATCCTGTGTGAGATCTGCCTGTGAATCCTGTGTATAAGATCTGCCTGTGAATCCTGTGTGTGAGATCTGCCTGTGAATCCTGTGTGGGAGGTCTACCTGTGAATCCTGTGTGAGATCTGCCTGTGAATCCTGTGTGTGAGATCTGCCTGTGAATCCTGTGTGGGAGGTCTGCCTGTGAATCCTGTCTGAGATCTGCCTGTGAATCCTGTGTGAGATCTGCCTGTGAATCCCATGTCTGAGATATGCTCCAGACCACAAGTGAAGAATGTATTGATCAGCTGTGAATCCCGTGTGTGAGATGTACTCAAGACCACGTGCTTCCAAACTGTTTCTGAAACTTCTTTTAAGCCCTACAGGCTTCGTCATGGTAACATGTTAAAAAACAAAACAAAACAAAAAAACAGTTTGGTGAGTAAATGTGTAGAATTTAATAAACAATGCAGTTTAAAAATGATAGTTAAGGCCTCTAAACACCGGGTGATTTTTCATCAGGCGACAAGATACATTCACAGCGACATGATCATACACACCTGAAGAGACACAGACGCGATGCGACAGGTTTGAAAATGGCCAGATCTATAAAACTATTAAAATTGTCAAAGCTATGATCAAGACTGGTACATATTGGACCACATGATGTGGAAATTTTGAGTGTCTTCTACATATATGGCCGACTTGTAGTCGAGTCCTCAAACCTTGAGTCCGAGTCCGTGTCCGAGTCCCGAGGTCGAGTCTGAGTCATCAGGGTCAGAGTCTCTATCATTTGAGTCCGAGTGTCGAGTCCTTGACTTCAAGTCCTGAATGCAAGTCCTTGAAACAATCTCAAATCAAATGTCATTAAACTAGTGGTAGTAGTGGGAGAACAGTTTCCTTAACAGATGTTGTCTGATATCCCTCAGGAAAAAATGCAGATATAATAAAAAATAAAACACAAAAAAAAATGATTTTGATTTATTTTTTCTAGCTAGATTATTCTACGTGCATGTGTGATCGATGGCTAGAGTGGTGTGTGGGTGGTGATGTCAGAGCAGAAGCAGGACACTGCAAACGCACAGGCTCGGGTGCAAACACGCACTGTGGAGCTATGTTTATCCAAACAAAATAAAATAAAATATTTTCAACAAAACACTGCCCACAGTGTAAAATAAAAAGGTTTCACAAACAAAATCACAAACACAAAACTCAACGAAACAAATACAGTGGTGGGGTCTCTCCAGCCTGCCACACACCCTGGAGAAACTAAATAAGAACCACTCGGCACTGAGGTAAGATGAAAACCCTCCTCGCTGGTAGTGGGAAACCTTAGGGAATCCATCTACTTTGACTTCAATTCAGGTCAAATCTTCCAATCTTGTTTAGACATTGCCAGAACTGTATATATACTGTGTAAAACACATGTTTATAACATGACACTTTCATTTAATAGCATAATGTATAATACATGAATAGTTTCTAATCATTTATTAGATTATCAGTATCAAACCAATTATTAAACACATTGTTTTATCATTTATCATTATCTTGATTACAAAGTAGAAAATAACTCCTCTAGATTATGGGTTGCAGAAAGATGTATTTATAGTTCATAAAGTAGCATCACACCTTGTTAATAGATAAATAATGTTAACTTGCTTACATTTCTGACATATTTCTTTATATACATTTATAATTTTGTTCTATATTTAAAATCTTCACCCCTTTTGTTTAGAGGTTGCAAAATAATTGTGACTAAGTGGTTTGCAGTGCGCAGGTGTAGAGGTGATGCTATGCGTAAACAGATGGCAAACAACAAAGTTCACGGTCCAAGCAATTCTTTGTTTGTTTTTATAATCTGAGCCATTTGGCGACCGTAAATAATAGTCCCTGGCAATACACAGCAATGTGTACTGCACTGTTTAAACCACGGGGTTCAGTCCTGAAATAGTAAACACGGTATAAACACACACTGAACACAAACATGATCACAAGTCCAGAGTGAGTGCTTTGGTGCAAGTGGTGAAATACAATTCATTAGTGAACAGTAGTGCAGTGCTGTTTGGGTTAGTGCTGGCCTTTCTCAACAGACCCCAGCTAGTGTTAGCAGTCTAACAATAACAGTTAGAACAACAAAACAAACAAAACACGAAACACTCACGGTTATTTTCACAGGTCGGGAGGAAGATTGCTGACTCATATTCATTCGCTCTCTGTCACACATCTTATAAATAAAAGGCATTGTTATTAAGTGTTGATAGGAAACATTTTGATTGACGAGCTGGAAGGCTTCAGATAATATTTTCCAACCTGGAACAAATTTTAATGACCAGGTCCAGAGAGAGTTCATTGCAGTGTATATGAGCAGGTCCAGGGAGAGTTCACTGCAGTGTATATGAGCAGGTCCAGAGAGAGTTCACTGCAGTGTATATTCCAGGGAGAGTTCACTGCAGTGTATATGAGCAGGTCCAGGGAGAGTTCACTGCAGTGTATATGAGCAGGTCCAGGGAGAGTTCACTGCAGTGTATATGAGCAGGTCCAGGGAGAGTTCACTGCAGTGTATATGAGCAGGTCCAGGGAGAGTTCACTGCAGTGTATATGAGCAGGTCCAGGGAGAGTTCACTGCAGTGTATATGAGCAGGTCCAGGGAGAGTTCACTGCAGTGTATATGAGCAGGTCCAGGGAGAGTTCACTGCAGTGTATATGAGCAGGTCCAGGGAGAGTTCACTGCAGTGTATATGAGCAGGTCCAGGGAGAGTTCATTGCAGTGTATATGAGCAGGTCCAGGGAGAGTTCACTGCAGTGTATATGAGCAGGGCCACGGAGAGTTCACTGCAGTGTATATGAGCAGGTCCAGGGAGAGTTCACTGCAGTGTATATGAGCAGGTCCAGGGAGAGTTCACTGCAGTGTATATGAGCAGGAGAGTTCACTGCAGTGTATATGAGCAGGTCCAGAGAGTTCACTGCAGTGTATATGAGCAGGTCCAGGGAGAGTTCACTGCAGTGTATATGAGCAGGTCCAGGGAGAGTTCACTGCAGTGTATATGAGCAGGTCCAGGGAGAGTTCACTGCAGTGTATATGAGCAGGACCAGGGAGAGTTCACTGCAGTGTATATGAGCAGGTCCAGGGAGAGTTCACTGCAGTGTATATGAGCAGGTCCAGGGAGAGTTCACTGCAGTGTATATGAGCATCCAGGGAGAGTTCACTGCAGTGTATATGAGCAGGTCCAGGGAGAGTTCACTGCAGTGTATATGAGCAGGTCCAGGGAGAGTTCACTGCAGTGTATATGAGCAGGTCCAGGGAGAGTTCACTGCAGTGTATATGAGCAGGTCCAGGGAGAGTTCACTGCAGTGTATATGAGCAGGCAGGTCCAGGGAGAGTTCACTGCAGTGTATATGAGCAGGTCCAGGGAGAGTTCACTGCAGTGTATATGAGCAGGTCCAGGGAGAGTTCACTGCAGTGTATATGAGCAGGTCCAGGGAGAGTTCACTGCAGTGTATATGAGCAGGTCCAGGGAGAGTTCACTGCAGTGTATATGAGCAGGTCCAGGGAGAGTTCACTGCAGTGTATATGAGCAGGTCCAGGGAGAGTTCACTGCAGTGTATATGAGCAGGTCCAGGGAGAGTTCACTGCAGTGTATATGAGCAGGTCCAGGGAGAGTTCACTGCAGTGTATATGAGCAGGTCCAGGGAGAGTTCACTGCAGTGTATATGAGCAGGTCCAGGGAGAGTTCACTGCAGTGTATATGAGCAGGTCCAGGGAGAGTTCACTGCAGTGTATATGAGCAGGTCCAGGGAGAGTTCACTGCAGTGTATATGAGCAGGTCCAGGGAGAGTTCACTGCAGTGTATATGAGCAGGTCCAGGGAGAGTTCACTGCAGTGTATATGAGCAGGTCCAGGGAGAGTTCACTGCAGTGTATATGAGCAGGTCCAGGGAGAGTTCACTGCAGTGTATATGAGCAGGTCCAGGGAGAGTTCACTGCAGTGTATATGAGCAGGTCCAGGGAGAGTTCACTGCAGTGTATATGAGCAGGTCCAGGGAGAGTTCACTGCAGTGTATATGAGCAGGTCCAGGGAGAGTTCACTGCAGTGTATATGAGCAGGTCCAGGGAGAGTTCATTGCAGTGTATATGAGCAGGTCCAGGGGGAGTTCACTGCAGTGTATATCAGGGAGAGTTCTGCAGTGTATATGAGCAGGTCCAGGGAGAGTTCACTGCAGTGTATATGAGCAGGTCCAGGGAGAGTTCACTGCAGTGTATATGAGCAGGTCCAGGGAGAGTTCACTGCAGTGTATATGAGCAGGTCCAGGGAGAGTTCACTGCAGTGTATATGAGCAGGTCCAGGGAGAGTTCACTGCAGTGTATATGAGCAGGTCCAGGGAGAGTTCACTGCAGTGTATTTGAGCAGGTCCAGGGAGAGTTCACTGCAGTGTATATGAGCAGGTCCCACTGCAGTGTATATGAGCAGGTCCAGGGAGAGTTCACTGCAGTGTATTTGAGCAGGTCCAGGGAGAGATCACCGCAGTGTATATGAGCAGGGCCAGGCAGAGTTCACTTCAGAGTATTCACACTACACTTTAAGGGTGTATTTATAAGCCTATTAGGGTCACAATATAGGACCTGTTTTTAAATATGTTAATATGTTTTGACGACTATTAACAAGGAATAACAGTTTATTAAATGGCATTTTAATATACATTACATTTGTAATGATCTGGTAACACTATAGGAATACTTTATACAGTTAGGGGTCTATTCTCAAAAAAACATGTAAACCCTGTGTAGCCTGGATCTGCACGCTTGTTGCTATGGGTGAGATATGCATTGTGAGCCCTGAGTTTCCTGGTTCCACTGGATTATACAGCAAAGCACTGTAAACACAAGTAAAACTATTGGTTAGCCCTGATAGTGTGCCAGGGACTTTCTATAGGGAAGGGAATTTAGATGATTAAAAGATAGCTGACCACTTGACATGCAGAGGTAAAGAAAACAATGAATTACTTTTGTAAAAGAAACGTTCTTATTTATATCAGTGAATACACACACAGTCCAGATCAGATTTATATAGTACAACAGTACTGCAGAAATGTCTGAACAATACTGTATATCAGTGACATACCTTGCTGTGTTGTTATCAGAAAATAAATATAGGGGGTGTTAGAGAGTCGTAATCTCACTATTTGAATCCACACACTCGACTCACACACAGCTTTGCTTAGCAACAGGTGATGTAATTGCTCTTCATTCTTCTGACTGGACCTAGCAAGCCCAGCAATCTCTCAATTATTTGCAGGGCTTCTTGTAAATAGGTGTGGCTCTGCGTTGTGTGTGCTCTGTTTCATTAACAGCACCAGAGCCTGCAGCACATTCTCTCACTTTCAATGATACATCTTACCCGGCAACAGATGATGCATCACTTCCATTCACAGTAATGCTACAAATGAGTGACATTGATGATATTGACATGGATCTTGGTAGCTTATTTCTGGAAACTGTTTGCTTTTTCAGCCTTAGACTTTTTTCAATCTTACAGTTCCAGTTTTGACAGCAGCTTCTTTTAGTCATTGTGTATGGGTACTCACTGGGTCACTTTCAACAGGAAACACACCAGTCTGGTTTTGCCAGTCCACTATAGTAACTGGGGCTGACATATAAACAGGTTCACTATGCTGCTGATATGAACAATACTGATTTATCCTGGTTTCCACTCCCCTGCCCCTATTTCTGTGGCTGCATTCACTGAGAGCACTACTTATTCCACCCAGCTCCTGATCCAAGCTCTTGTACTCTCCAGACTGTACTACTGTAACTCTGTCCTTGCTGATCTCCCTGCTTCAGCTATCCACCCCCTTCAGCTCAATCAGAATTCTTCTGCTCGTCTTGTATACTTCCAACCTTGCTACTCTCATGCAATCCCCCTGCTTTGCACCCTTCACTGGCTACCTATCTGTGCTCACAGACCATTCAAGACCCTTGTTCTTGCTATCGCTATCTTCACCACACTGCTCCCTCCTACCTCCAATCCCTTATGTCTCCATAAACCCTGTCTCCACTTATCCTCTACTGGTCGATTGGTCATGCCTTCCCTCCACTCTCCATCATCCCGTGCTGCTCCTTCTCTTCCCTAGCCCCTCTGTGGTGAAACCATCTACCGGAGAACTTCAGGACTGCTCTGTCCCGCACTGCCTTAAGCCGCCACAAGACCCACCTGTTTAGACTGCACCTGTAGATCTCTTGATCTGCCCTCCTGCTATGCACTGGACTTGCCTGACTTCAGAACCATGTTACTGGATCCTGCTGAATGTTGAATTCTGATAGAACAGGAGGTTATGCTAGTGGGCTCTCAGAACCAACTAAAACAATTTTTTTTTTTTTAATCTAGATTTTATTACTGTTTTCAACATATTGTTTATTAGACTGTTTGGAATGTAATGGTCTAATTGTTGCAGTTTTGTGTATGTGACTTGCCTTTGGATCCTGATACAAATGTGTTTGAGTGTGATTGTCTTTGCTTCGTATTGTACAGTGCTGCTAGATACTTGTGTTGGAAAGGCGCTATATAAATAACCCCTGTGTGAGATCTGCTCCAGACCCGCAAGTGAAGAATGTATTGATCACTGAGTAGCTGTGAATCCTGTGTGAGATCTGCCTATGAATCCTGTGTGAGATCTGCCTGTGAATCCTGTGTGTGAGATCTGCCTGTGAATCCTGTGTGTGAGGCCTGCTTGTGAATCCTGTCTGTGAAATCTGCCTGTGAATCCTGTGTGAGATCTGCCTGTGAATCCTGTGTGAGATCTGCCTGTGAATCCTGTGTATAAGATCTGCCTGTGAATCCTGTGTGTGAGATCTGCCTGTGAATCCTGTGTGTGAGATCTGCCTGTGAATCCTGTGTGTGAGATCTGCCTGTGAATCCTGTGTGAGATCTGCCTGTGAATCCTGTGTATAAGATCTGCCTGTGAATCCTGTGTGTGAGATCTGCCTGTGAATCCTGTGTGGGAGGTCTGCCTGTGAATCCTGTCTGAGATCTGCCTGTGAATCCTGTGTGAGATCTGCCTGTGAATCCCATGTCTGAGATATGCTCCAGACCACAAGTAAAGAATGTATTGATCAGCTGTGAATCCCGTGTGTGAGATGTACTCAAGACCACGTGCCTCCAAACTGTTTCTGAAACTTCTTTTAAGCCCTACAGGCTTTGTCATGGTAACATGTTACAAAAACAAAACAAAACAAAACAAAACAAATAAACTGTTTGGTGAGTAAATGTGTAGAATTTAATAAACAATGCACTTTACAAATGATAGTTAAGGCCTCACAGCGATATGATCATACACACCTGAAGGGACACAGACGCGATGCGACAGGTTTGAAAATGGCCAGATCTATAAAACTTTTAAAATTGTCAAAACTATGATCAAGATTGGTACATATTGGACCACATGATGTGGAAATTATTAGTGTGTTCAACATATATGGCCGACTTGTAGTCGAGTCCTCAAACCCTGAGTCCGAGTCCGTGTCCGAGTCCTGAGTGTCGAGTCTGAGTCATTAGGATCAGAGACTCTATCATTTGAGTCCAAGTGTCAAGTCTGAGTCATCAGGGTCAGAGTCTCTAACATTTGAGTCTGAGTTTCGAGTTCTTGACTTCAAGTCCTCAATGCAAGTCCTTGAAACAAACTCAAATCAAATGTCATTAAACTAGTGGTAGTAGTGGGAGAACAGTTTCCTTAACGGATGTTGTCTGATATCCCTCAGGAAAAAATGCACATATAATAAAAAATAAAAACACAAAAAAAAATGATTTTGATTTATTTTTTCTAGCTAGGTTATTCTATGTGCATGTGTGATCGATGGCTAGAGTGGTGTATGGGTGGTGATGTCAGAGCAGAAGCAGGACACTGCAAACGCACAGGCTCGGGTGCAAACACGCACTGTGGAACTATGTTTATCCAAACAAAACAAAATAAAATATTTTAAAATAAACACTGCTCACAGTGCAAAATAAAAAGGTTTCACAAAACAAAATCACAAACACAAAACTCAACGAAACAAATACAGTGGTGGGGTCTCTCCAGCCTGCCACACACCCTGGAGAAACTAAATAAGAACCACTCGGCTCTCAGGTAAGGAAAAAAAACCCTCCTCGCTGGTAGGGGGAAACCTTAGGGAATCCATCTACTTTGACTTCAATTCAGGTCAAATCTTCCAATCTGATTTAGACATTGCCAGAACTGTATATATACTGTGTAAAACACATGTTTATAACATGACACTTTCATTTAATAGCATATTGTATAATACATGAATAGTTTCTAATCATTTACTAGATTATCAGTATCAAACCAATTTTTAAACACATTTTTTTATCATTTATCATTATCTTGATTACAAAGTAGAAAATAACTCCTCTAGATTATGGGTTGCAGAATGATGTATTTATAGTTCATAAAGTAGCATCACACCTTGTTAATAGATAAATAATGTTAACTTGCTTACATTTCTGACATATTTCTTTATATACATTTATAATTTTGTTCTATATTTAAAATCTTCACCCCTTTTGTTTAGAGGTTGCAAAATAATTGTGACTAAGTGGTTTGCAGTGCGCAGGTGTAGAGGTGATGCTATGCGTAAACAAATGAGAAACAACAAAGGTCACGGTCCAAGCAATTCTTTGTTTGTTTTTATAATCTGAGCCATTTGGCGACCGTAAATAATAGTCCCTGGCAATACACAGCAATGTGTACTGCACTGTTTAAACCACGGGGTTCAGTCCTGAAATAGTAAACACGGTATAAACACACACTGAACACAAACGTGATCACAAGTCCAGAGTGAGTGCTTTGGTGCAAGTGGTGAAATACAATTCATTAGTGAACAGTAGTGCAGTGCTGTTTGGGTTAGTGCTGGCCTTTCTCAACAGACCCCAGCTAGTGTTAGCAGTCTAACAATAACAGTTAGAACAACAAAACAAACAAAACACGAAACACTCACGGTTATTTTCACAGGTCGGGAGGAAGATTGCTGACTCATATTCATTCGCTCTCTGTCACACATCTTATAAATAAAAGGCATTGTTATTAAGTGTTGATAGGAAACATTTTGATTGACGAGCTGGAAGGCTTCAGATAATATTTTCCAACCTGGAACAAATTTTAATGAGCAGGTCCAGAGAGAGTTCATTGCAGTGTATATGAGCAGGTCCAGGGAGAGTTCACTGCAGTGTATATGAGCAGGTCCAGGGAGAGTTCACTGCAGTGTATATGAGCAGGTCCAGGGAGAGTTCACTGCAGTGTATATGAGCAGGTCCAGGGAGAGTTCACTGCAGTGTATATGAGCAGGGCCACGGAGAGTTCACTGCAGTGTATATGAGCAGGTCCAGGGAGAGTTCATTGCAGTGTATATGAGCAGGTCCAGGGAGAGTTCACTGCAGTGTATATGAGCAGCCAGGGAGAGTTCACTGCAGTGTATATGAGCAGGGCCACGGAGAGTTCACTGCAGTGTATATGAGCAGGTCCAGGGAGAGTTCACTGCAGTGTATATGAGCAGGTCCAGGGAGAGTTCACTGCAGTGTATATGAGCAGGTCCAGGGAGAGTTCACTGCAGTGTATATGAGCAGGTCCAGGGAGAGTTCACTGCAGTGTATATGAGCAGGTCCAGGGAGAGTTCACTGCAGTGTATATGAGCAGGGCCAGGGAGAGTTCACTGCAGTGTATATGAGCAGGTCCAGGGAGAGTTCACTGCAGTGTATATGAGCAGGCACAGGGAGAGTTCATTGCAGTGTATATGAGCAGGTCCAGGGAGAGTTCACTGCAGTGTATATGAGCAGGTCCAGGGAGAGTTCACTGCAGTGTATATGAGCAGGTCCAGGGAGAGTTCACTGCAGTGTATATGAGCAGGTCCAGGGAGAGTTCACTGCAGTGTATATGAGCAGGTCCAGGGAGAGTTCACTGCAGTGTATATGAGCAGGTCCAGGGAGAGTTCACTGCAGTGTATATGAGCAGGTCCAGGGAGAGTTCACTGCAGTGTATATGAGCAGGTCCAGGGAGAGTTCACTGCAGTGTATATGAGCAGGTCCAGGGAGAGTTCACTGCAGTGTATATGAGCAGGTCCAGGGAGAGTTCACTGCAGTGTATATGAGCAGGTCCAGGGAGAGTTCACTGCAGTGTATATGAGCATCCAGGGAGAGTTCACTGCAGTGTATATGAGCAGGTCCAGGGAGAGTTCACTGCAGTGTATATGAGCAGGACCAGGGAGAGTTCACTGCAGTGTATATGAGCAGGACCAGGGAGAGTTCACTGCAGTGTATATGAGCAGGTCCAGGGAGAGTTCACTGCAGTGTATATGAGCAGGTCCAGGGAGAGTTCACTGCAGTGTATATGAGCAGGACCAGGGAGAGTTCACTGCAGTGTATATGAGCAGGTCCAGGGAGAGTTCACTGCAGTGTATATGAGCAGGTCCAGGGAGAGTTCACTGCAGTGTATATGAGCAGGTCCAGGGAGAGTTCACTGCAGTGTATATGAGCAGGTCCAGGGAGAGTTCACTGCAGTGTATATGAGCAGGTCCAGGGAGAGTTCACTGCAGTGTATATGAGCAGGTCCAGGGAGAGTTCACTGCAGTGTATATGAGCAGGTCCAGGGAGAGTTCACTGCAGTGTATATTCAGGGAGAGTTCATTGCAGTGTATATGAGCAGGTCCAGGGAGAGTTCACTGCAGTGTATATGAGCAGGTCCAGGGAGAGTTCACTGCAGTGTATATGAGCAGGACCAGGGAGAGTTCACTGCAGTGTATATGAGCATCCAGGGAGAGTTCACTGCAGTGTATATGAGCAGGTCCAGGGAGAGTTCACTGCAGTGTATATGAGCAGGACCAGGGAGAGTTCACTGCAGTGTATATGAGCAGGTCCAGGGAGAGTTCACTGCAGTGTATATGAGCAGGTCCAGGGAGAGTTCACTGCAGTGTATATGAGCAGGTCCAGGGAGAGTTCACTGCAGTGTATATGAGCAGGTCCAGGGAGAGTTCACTGCAGTGTATATGAGCAGGTCCAGGGAGAGTTCACTGCAGTGTATATGAGCAGGTCCAGGGAGAGTTCACTGCAGTGTATATGAGCAGGTCCAGGGAGAGTTCACTGCAGTGTATATGAGCAGGTCCAGGGAGAGTTCACTGCAGTGTATATGAGCAGGCACAGGGAGAGTTCACTGCAGTGTATATGAGCAGGCCCAGGGAGAGTTCACTGCAGTGTATATGAGCAGGTCCAGGGAGAGTTCACTGCAGTGTATATGAGCAGGTCCAGGGAGAGTTCACTGCAGTGTATATGAGCAGGTCCAGGGAGAGTTCACTGCAGTGTATATGAGCAGGTCCAGGGAGAGTTCACTGCAGTGTATATGAGCAGGTCCAGGGAGAGTTCACTGCAGTGTATATGAGCAGGTCCAGGGAGAGTTCACTGCAGTGTATATGAGCAGGTCCAGGGAGAGTTCACATGCAGTGTATATGAGCAGGTCCAGGGAGAGTTCACTGCAGTGTATATGAGCAGGTCCAGGGAGAGTTCACTGCAGTGTATATGAGCAGGTCCAGGGAGAGTTCACTGCAGGGTATATGAGCAGGTCCAGGGAGAGTTCACTGCAGTGTATATGAGCAGGCACAGGGAGAGTTCACTGCAGAGTATTCACACTACACTTTAAGGGTGTATTTATAAGCCTATTAGGGTCACAATATAGGACCTGTTTTTAAATATGTTAATATGTTTTGACAACTATTAACAAGGAATAGCAGTTTATTAAATGGCATTTTAACATACATTACATTTGTAATGATCTGGTAACACTATAGGAATACTTTATACAGTTAGGGGTCTATTCTCAAAAAAGCATGTAAATCCTGTGTAGCCTGGATCTGCACGCTTGTTGCTATGGGTGACATATGCATTGTGAGCCCCGGGCTGAGTTTCCTGGTTCCACTGGATTATACAGCAAAGCACTGTAAACACAAGTGAAACTATTGGGTAGCCCTGATAGTGTGCCAGGGACTTTCTATAGGGAAGGGAATTTAGATGATTAAAAGATAGCTGACCACTTGACATGCAGAGGTAAAGAAAACAATGAATTACTTTTGTAAAATAAACATTCTTATTTATATCAGTGAATCCACACACAGCCAAGATCAGATTTATATAGTACAACAGTACTGCAGAAATGTCTGAACAATACTGTATATCAGTGACATACCTTGCTGTGTTGTTATCAGAAAATAAATATAGGGGGTGTTAGAGAGTCGTAATCTCACTATTTGAATCCACACACTCAACTCACACACAGCTTTGCTTAGCAACAGGTGATGTAATTGCTCTTCATTCTTCTGACCGGACCTAGCAAGCCCAGCAATCTCTCAATTTTTGCAGGGCTTCTTGTAAATAGGTGTGGCTCTGCGTTGTGTGTGCTCTGTTTCATTAACAGCACCAGAGCCTGCAGCACATTCTCTCACTTTCAATGATACATCTTACCCGGCAACAGATGATGTATCACTTCCATTCACAGTAATGCTACAAATGAGTGACATTGATGATATTGACATGGATCTTGGTAGCTTACTTCTGGAAACTGTTTGCTTTTTCAATCTTAGACTTTTTTCAATCTTACAGTTCCAGTTTTGACAGCAGCTTCTTTTAGTCATTGTGTATGGGTACTCACTGGGTCACTTTCAACAGGAAACACACCAGTCTGGTTTTGCCAGTCCACTATAGTAACTGGGGCTGACATATAAACAGGTTCACTATGCTGCTGAGATGAACAATACTGATTTACCCTGGTTTCCACTCCCCTGCCCCTATTTCTGTGGCTGCATTCACTGAGAGCATTACTTATTCCACCAGCTCCTGATCCAAGCTCTTGTACTCTCCAGACTGTACTACTGTAACTCTGTCCTTGCTGATCTCCCTGCTTCAGCTATCCACCCCGTTCAGATCATTCAGAATTCTTCTGCTCGTCTTGTATACTTCCAACCTCGCTACTCTCATGCCACCCCCCTGCTTTGCACCCTTCATTGGCTACCTATCTGTGCTCGCAGACAATTCAAGACCCTTGTTCTTGCTATCGCTATCTTCACCACCCTGCCCCCTCCTACCTCCAATCCCTCATGTCTCCTGCACTTTCATGCCTTCCCTCCACTCTCCATCCTCCCGTGTTGCTCCTTCCCTTCCCTAGCCCCTCTGCACTATTGCACTACTAATATGTAATTGTAGATGCAAATCATAACTTGTTGCCTCCTTTTTTGTATTTTATTCTATTAGTATTATTGCACTTACTGTAAACTATAATGTATTTAAATATTAATTTTGCATTGTAACTTTATACTGCCCTGTAACACCTGTAAGTTGCCAAATAATAATAATAATAATAATAATAATATAATAATAATAATAATAATAATAATAATAAACAAGTATTTTGTTCACTCAGAGTATCTCTGCACGGTTCTGTAATACAATAATATTCTCTCTCTCTCTCTCTCTCTCTCTCTCTCTCTCTCTCTCTCTCTCTCTCTCTCTCTCTCTCTCTCTATATATATCTGTATATATATATATATATATATATATATATATATATATATATATATATATATATGCAGGGGTAGTGGTGCTCCGAGTGAAAGTGCTGTGCAGGGGTAGTGGTGCTCTGGGTGAAAGTGCTGTGCAGGGGTAGTGGTGCTCCGGGTGATAGTGCTGTGCAGGGGTAGTGGTGCTCCGGGTGAAAGTGCTGTGCAGGGGTAGTGGTGCTCTGGGTGAAAGTGCTGTGCAGGGGTAGTGGTGCTCCGGGTTATAGTGATGTGCAGGGGTAGTGGTGCTCCGGGTGAAAGTGCTGTGTAGGGGTAGTGGTGCTCTGGGTGAAAGTGCTGTGCAGGGGTAGTGGTGCTCTGGGTGAAAGTGCTGTGCAGGGGTAGTGGTGCTCCGGGTGAAAGTGCTGTGCAGGGGTAGTGGTGCTCTGGGTGAAAGTGCTGTGTATGGGTAGTGGTGCTCTGGGTGAAAGTGCTGTGCAGGGGTAGTGGTGCTCTGGGTGAAAGTGCTGTGCAGGGGTAGTGGTGCTCTGGGTGAAAGTGCTGTGCAGGGGTAGTGGTGCTCTGGGTGAAAGTGCTGTGTATGGGTAGTGGTGCTCTGAGTGAAAGTGCTGTGTATGGGTAGTGGTGCTCTGGGTGAAAGTGCTGTGTATGGGTAGTGGTGCTCTGGGTGAAAGTGCTGTGCAGGGGTAGTGGTGCTCTGGGTGAAAGTGCTGTGCAGGGGTAGTGGTGCTCTGGGTGAAAGTGCTGTGCAGGGGTAGTGGTGCTCTGGGTGAAAGTGCTGTGCAGGGGTAGTGGTGCTCTGGGTGGTAGTGCTGTGCAGGGGTAGTGGTGTAGTGGTGCAGGGGTAGTGGTGCTGTGCAGGGGTAGTGGTGCTCCGAGTGGTGAAAGTGCTGTGCAGGGGTAGTGGTGCTCTGGGTGAAAGTGCTGTGCAGGGGTAGTGGTGCTCTGGGTGAAAGTGCTGTGCAGGGGTAGTGGTGCAGTGGTGAGTGCTGTGCAGGGGTAGTGGTGCTCTGGGTGAAAGTGCTGTGCAGGGGTAGTGGTGCTCTGGGTGAAAGTGCTGTGCAGGGGTAGTGGTGCTCTGGGTGAAAGTGCTGTGCAGGGGTAGTGGTGCTCCGAGTGGTGAGTGCTGAGCAGGGGTAGTGGTGCTCCGGGATAGTTGTGCTCGCTCCATGGCTACTGCTCCCAGGTCTCTATTCATCTGCAACAGAAAAACAAAAAGAAAGCAAAGTGCTCTGGCGTGTTACCGTTTCAGTGTAAGAGGCCATACTCACGTATCTGCATCCCCTTTGTACTGCTGATCTCCTCCCTGTGTTCAGTGCGGTGCCACGCTCTATCCAATCCCTGCATGCAACACAGCTGATCACAATAGATCAGTTCAGCAGTCTTACAGCTTCGCCCTTCTGCCAAGATGGATGACTTATGGTTCCATCCCATTATCAAGTCAGCCCATCCCTGTGAAGGCGTACCACCAACCTTACTTAGCATTCTTCCTGGTTGGGTGGTAGATTTCCAGCTCAGATTCCTTCTCTCCCAGTCACAAGATCATATTGCAGACAGATTAAATTACTCAGTATGCAAATGAGAAGACACGTGCTATTGCCAATTAATCAAAGTAATCTACTTAAAGTCTGGCCAACACAAGACATCTAATACATATATTTAGGAAAAGTCACAAGTGGGCATGCGCATTACATTCCGGAAAACAGAGCCATTTAAATTTTAGAACCCAAAACGCTTAAATTTACTGTCCTGGCGCTTCAAGTGTTAAAGACAAGAGTTTTAGCAACACAGAATGGTCCCTTCAAGATGACTGCAAAGCTGTAGTAAGATTCAAGTGTTCCCTTGAAAAGGGCTGCAAAGCTGTCGAGTTGGTGTGCCATGCTAAGGCTGCTATACCTAAAACTGAACTATACTAATGGAACGTGCATGCAAGTATCAAGGAATTGCTTATCGAGGTATGATATATATCCTAGGACCCCCAACCCGAAATACACCCCCATCTAGTGAATGACCTCATCTTTGTGATGCAGAACATTCACTTACTGAACCCCATCTAGATAATATCTTAGAAGTTCTCAAAAGGATGAAATATTCCGTTTTAAGAACAGCAATGTAAGGTTTATTCTGTATACATTACATTATTGTTATGGTGAGCTAGTAAAGAGTCTCCTTTTACAGTTCAGCTAATCGATTCTGATACGATCCATAGTTAATCTCTAGAAGTTGTTTTGATTTATTACCACAATATGATGCTATTATTATTTGTTTTGCCCTGTTGTGTGAAATGTATCATTATTGTTTGAGGAACTCAGCTTCGCCTGACGCCTAGGTTTTATTGTTTTGGTGTAATAATATTGACAGTACATGTTTTAATTCTGAATGTATATTTCATGATTTCCTGTTTAATAAATCCCCTTTGTTTTTAATAGTATTTTGTTTTTAAATAGATTCCTGATAAATCATTTTCCTGTGTAACAATGTCGATTTATGAACTATAAATGAAATAGAGTGGTCTATTTTTTGTTTATTGTACCATGTAGAGCAATATTGAAAACATGTTTCTACATTATAATAACAAGCAATTATTGTTTTTAAGAATATTAATCCCTACAATATTAACCACATATGGAAATAATTTGTTAGCTACAATGATTTTAATGATGATATTACAGGACAGACCAATAGGGGTCACTAGAGAGCTCCTAGTGTAACCCCGCTCGGTGAAGCCACATACAGCCCAGTTCAGACAGCACTCAAACTGTCTGCCTCACCACTGATGATGTCATTGGTTCTTCCTTTTCTGATTGGTCCTGTCAAACCCAACACTATGTGATGGGATTTTAGGGGATTTTTGTAAACAAGAGAAGCTTGTTCATCTCACTTCTACAACACTGCTGTTTGTTATGAATGAGGAAGAGAAATGAGGAAATTCCTTTTAGATCTCACACTGCCAAAGGGTTTTTTTTTCAACTTCACAAACACTCTGCCAGTAGCAGAGAGGAATCTCTCACTTCATCTTTATTTAATACACTTCTACTGAGATGGAACGTATGGCATGAAAAAATAATGAAAACTATTTGACAATTTGAGAGGCATATTTAAATAATACATTAACGTAGGTCTCAGTGGGTCCAAATATTGGCTAAACTCTGAATAGTTGAATTGTTACCTTTTCATCAGCCCATTTAGAGAAGATTAAGACTAGATATTTCTGAATATGTTAACAGAACACAACAAAAAAAAAGCTATTTGATAAAACTTTTTAAATAGCAAATATAGCACAGTATCCCATAATAGCACAGTAGCCAGTACTCATAATAGCACAGTATCCCACATTAGCACAGTAGCCAGTACTCATAATAGCACAGTATCCCATAATAGCACAGTATCCAGTGCTCATAATAGCACAGTATCCCATAATAGCAGAGTATCCCAGTGCTCATGGTATCGCCAGTGTAGGGTATATATCGTGGCATAGGGTCACGAGTATATCGTCCCCATAGGCTATTATCGTGTCATAGGGTAGTATCGTGTCATAGGGTCACGAGTATTATTGTGTCATAGGGTATTATGGTGTCACCAGTACTTTCAGTGGTCACCAGAAACTCCCATGTCATACGAAAAGAGTATTATCATTCTCATAGGGTCACGAGTATTATTATGCTCATAATAGTATTAGCATATCATAATAGGGTCACGAGTATCATCGTGCTCATAGTATTATAGTAATCCATAGGGTGTCACAAAGACGGCCGGAGTGGGTGGTGTCAGACCAGAGCCAGGAAATAAACAACAAGAGAGGTGGAGCTTGGTGGATGGCTTCGCTCAGCATTTAATAAATGAACAGACAGAAAATAAAAGGTTGTAACAAAACAAAAACACAGGACACGGCACATTCGCCAAAACAAAAGAGATAAACAAAACGGACTAACACTACACAAAACACGGTGAGCAGATATTTTAAATACGATTATATTCTTATCACAATTATTACCTCCGTCTCCAATCCCGTTCTCCACTCACCGAACACACAACCCCGAGTAGGTGAAAACATGCTGCTTTTATGCAGCTGTACCGAGACTCGATTGCTAATCAATCATTCAATTGGAGTCTCGGTACAACTGCACGTGAATTAATAAAGTGCAATTCCCTGTGCTCACATATTATTACATTTTACCTGCACGTGAAGTGCTGTGCAATCCTCGTGCCTAAATACAAATATACATTTTAAACACTCGTGTTACACAGACCCGTTTATATCCCGTGTACCAATGACTATACACCAACATTAAAACACAACACATAACACAAAATACACACAGGGGCGGGCACTTTGCCACAATCCCATATCCCATAGCACAGTATGCCAGTGCTCATAATAGCACAGTATCCCATAAAAGCACAGTATCCCAGTGCTCATAATAGTACAGTATCCAGTGTTCATAATAGCACAGTATCCATGCCAGTGCTCATAATAGCCGTATCCAGAATAGCACAGAATCCCATGCTCATAATACCACAGTAATCCCATAATAGCACATTATCCCAGTGTTTCATAATAGTACCGTATTCCCATAAGAGTGCAGGAATCCCATAATACAACAGTATCCCAATGCTCATATCATGTATACAGTATCCCATATTAGTAAAGTTTCCCACAGTGCTCATAATAGCACAGTATCCCATAATAGCACAGAATCCCAGTGCTCATAATACCACAGTATCGTGTATAATAGCACATTATCCCAGTGTTCATAGGGTATTATCACGTCATATAATATTGCCGTATCCCAGTAATAGCACAGTATCACAGTAGCACAGTGTGCATAGTGTGGGTATTATCGTGTAATAGGGTCACAGTATTCCAGTGTTCATAGGGTATTATCACGTCATAGGGCATTACCCATCATAGCACAGTATCAGTGTCATATGCGGTCACATAATACAGTAGTATGGTGTCATAGCACAGTATCGTGCTCATAATAGTACAGTATTATCATGTCATAGCACAGTTATCATGTCATACAATACCACCAGTATCCATATATGTCACAGTATCCATCCGTACCACATAGGGTCAGCAGTATTATAATCATCATAGTTATTATACCAATCATAGCACAGTATCCCAGTGCTCATAATAGCACAGTATCCCATAATAGCACAGTATCCCATAATAGCACAGTATCATAATAGCACAGTATCCCATAATAGCACAGTATCCCAGTGCTCATAATAGCACAGTATCCCATAATAGCACAGTATCCCAGTGCTCATAATAGCACAGTATCCCAGTGCTCATAATAGCACAGTATCCCATAATAGCACAGTATCCCAGTGCTCATAATAGCACAGTATCCCAGTGCTCATAATAGCACAGTATCCCATAATAGCACAGTATCCCAGTGCTCATAATAGCACAGTATCCCATAATAGCACAGTATCCAGTGCTCATAATAGCACAGTATCCCAGTGCTCATAATAGCACAGTATGCCAGTGCTCATAATAGCACAGTATCCCATAATAGCACAGTATCCCAGTGCGCATAATAGCACAGTATCCTATAAAAGCACAGTATTCCATAATATCACAGTATCCCAGTTATCATAATAGTACAGTATCTCATAATAGTTTTGTATCCCAGTGCTGATAATAGCACAGTATCCCCATGCGCATAATAGTACAATATCCCATAATAGTACAGTATCCCAGTTGTCATAATAGTACAGTATCCCATAATAGTACAGAATCCCAGTTCTGCCTTGATCTTGATCTTGGTCTGCTGACTATGGAAACAAACGGGACAGATTTCAAATAGCTTTCAACTCATACTTCTCAGTGACAGATTGAACCACAGTCTTAGTGGGAAGCTGGGGGATAGGAGGCTGCTGTCCCAAAACAACTGCAGCAGATTGTGTAAAATAAGGGATGTATTGGGGTACATTGAATTCAACTGCAGCACATTGTGTTAAAGAAGAGATGTATTGGGCTACATTGATTTCAACTGCAGAAGATTGTGTTACAGAAGGTATATATTGGGAGAGATTGATTTCCTCTGCAGTCATGTTTTTGATGTGTGTCTTTCTGAAAAGCTCAGGAGAAGCTGTTTGGATGCTCTGGTTTGTTTGATGCACGCTGTCTCATCAAACACTGCTCTGAAGTATCAAACTCACTGACTCCAGACAAGCAGGCAGGTCACTGCAGGGCACACAGCACAGAAGTGAAAGCTGTGGCCCTGTGGGGGTGCTTGTGAGAGCAGAGGAACAGAATATCAGAGGTGAGCTGGGGCTTGAGAGCCAGCCTGGGGTTCAGCCTCTCCACACTTCAGCACATGATCTTATAAATGGGTTCCATACGTTGAGCTTGTTTGCTGCCTTCAGTGATGAGGTGTCGGGAGAGCTTGGAGAAGTGGTTATAGATACTGTGGAGTGTTTTTGTTTCAGAGAGCTTGGAGAAGTGGTTATAGATACTGTGGAGTGTTTGTGTTTCAGAGAGATTGAAGAAGTGGTTATAGATGCCATGGGTTGTTTGACGCATACTGTTTCACCAAGCACTATTTAGCTGACTCTAGAGAAGCTCAAAGCCACAGCAAGATATCAAACACAGAAGTGAAAGCTGTGCTTTGGGTGGGGGGGGGGGGGCTACAATGGCTTGGCTGATCTCGTCTAGTCTGTGTAATGATACGTTTGTAAAAAGGAAAAAACAAGAAGGAAATGAAATGTTTGTAGAAGCTGTTTGAATCCCAGTCTGTTTCATCATCCAGACATGTACATGTGTTTTTGATGGTCTCCAGTTTTTCCACACTCCAGTCAGAATCAACATTTATTGCATGCTACTCAGGAGAATATTACTGAAATTGAGGAATATTAGTCTATCCATTTCTTTATATGCACTGCTGTGCAAAAGTCTTGGACACATTCAGGAGTTCCAATGTGTATCGATGTTGTGAGCTTAGTGGTTTACCCTGGGCATCCACTGGTGGTTTCTGCTGTTGTGCAGCTTTGTCTGTTGTTGATGCTGCTTGGTTTGGGTGGGGGGAGGCCAGGCTTGTTCTTTAGTGGTGCTCGTTTTGCGTTCATCAGGGTCCCGGGGGAGGGGGGGGGGGGGCGAGAAGCATCCACAAAAAAAAAAAATAGTATATACACTACCGTTCAAATTTTTGGTCCATTAAAATAACATCAAATTGATCAGAAATACAGTGTAGACATTGTTAATGTTGTAAATGACTATTGTAGCTGGAAACGGCTGATTTGTAATGATATATCTACATAGGCATACAGAGGCCCATTATCAGCAACCATCAGTCCTGTGTTCCAATGGCACGTTGTGTTTGCTAATCCAAGTTTATCATTTTAAAAGGCTAATTGATCATTAGAAAACCCTTTTGCAATTATGTTAGCACAGCTGAAAACTGTTGTGCTGATTAAAGAAGCAGTACAACTGGCCGCCTTTACACTAGTTGAGTATCTGGAGCATCAGCAATTGTGGGTTCGATTACAGGCTCAAAATGGCCAGAAACAAAGAACTTTCTTCTGAAACTCGTCAGTCTATTCTTGTTCTAAGAAATTAAAGTTATTCCATGCGAGAAATTGCCAAGAAACTGAAGATCTCGTACAATGCCGTGTACTACTCCCTTCACAGAACAGCGCACACTGGCTCTAACCAGAATAGAAAGAGGAGTGGGAGGCCCCAGTGCCCCCCACTGAGCAAGAGGAACAATACATTAGAGTGTCTAGTTTGAGAAACAGACGCCTCACAGGTCCTCAACTGGCAGCTTCATTAAACAGTACCCGCAAAACACCAGTCTCAACGTCAACAGTGAAGAGGAGACTCCAGGATTCTGACCTTCTAGGCAGAGTTGCAAAGAAAAAGCCATATCTCAGACTGGCCAATAAAAAGAAAAGATTAAGATGGGCAAAAGAACACAGACACTGGACAGAGGAACATTGGAAAAAAGTGTTATGGACAGACGAAGTTTGCGTTGTTTGGATCACAAAGAAGAACATTCGTGAGATGCAGACCAAATGAAAAGATGCTGGAGGAGTGCTTGACGCCATCTGTCAAGCATGGTGGAGGCAATGTGATGGTCTGGGGGTGCTTTGGTGGTGTTAAAGTGGGAGATTTGTACAGGGTAAAAGGGATCTTGAAGAAGGAAGGCTATCACTCCATTTTGCAACGCCATGCCATACCCTGTGGACGGCGCTTGATTGGAGCCAATTTCCTTCTACAACAGGACAATGACCCAAAGCATAGCTCCAAACTATGCAAGAACTATTTAGGGAAGAAGCAGTCAGCTGGTATTCTGTCTATAATGGAGTGGCCAGCACAGCCAACGGATCTCAACTTTATTGAGCTGTTGTGGGAGCAGCTTGACTGTATGGTACGTAAGAAGTGCCCATCAAGCCAATCCAACTTGTGGGAGGTGCTTCAGGAAGCATGGGGTGAAATCTTTTCAGATTACCTCAGCAAATTGACAACTAGAATGCCAAAGGTCTGCAAGGCTGTAATTGCTGTAAATGGAGGATTCCTTGACGAAAGCAAAGTTTGAAGGACGCAATTATTATTTCAATTAAAAATCATTATTTCTAGCCTTGTCTATGACTATATTTCCTATTCAAACTCATTTCATGTATGTTTTCATGGAAAACAAGCAAATTTCTAAGTGACCCCAAACATTTCAACAGTAGTGTATGTGTGTGTGTGTGTGTGTGTGTGTGTGTGTGTGTGCGATATATATATATATATATATATATATATATATAATATATATAATATATATATAATAGATAATATCCATTAAAAATCAGGTATCAAAGTCCATTAAAAATCCATTAATTTGATATAATACACGGCAGGGTCAGATAAACAGTGCATTGAAGCATGCAAAATTGTCTAGACTTTTGCCAGCAATGTGTATTTGAAAAAAAAATAGGTTGCCCAAGTTAGGAAATTAAAAATGAACTGCAGTACCTGACAAATTGAAAGTGTCAAGTCCTGCAAGCTACATAAAATCCCTGGTAATAAGTGGTAACAAGTTTTAGAAAAGTGATATGCAGTGGTTTTAGTACATTTTAGGCTGCTAAAATGGTCCAGAATGTATAGCTAATTTGGAGAGATGGACTCCAGTTGCCTTTAGGGTGAGTTGAATACTCTTATAGTACAATGATAATCCATAATTGACTGAATAATACTGTGTATCAGTGAGATGCCTTCATGTGTTATCAGATAATAAATATAGGGGGCATTAGAGAGATCGTAATCTCACTATTTGAATCCACACACTCGGCTCACACAAAGCTTTGCTTAGCAACAGGTGATGTAATTGCTCTTCATTGTTGTGACTGGACCTGGCAAGCCCAGCAATCTCTCAATTATTTGCAGGGCTTCTTGTAAATAGGTGTGGCTCTGCGTTGTGTGTGCTCTGTTTCATTAACAGCACCAGAGCCTGCAGCACATTCTCTCACTTTCATGATACATCTTACCCGGCAACAGATGATGCATCACTTCCATTCACAGTAATGCTACAAATGAGTGACATTGATGATATTGACATGGATCTTGGTAGCTTATTTCTGGAAACTGTTTGCTTTTTCAATCTTAGACTTGTTTCCTTCCAGTTCCAGGTTTGACAGCAGCTTGTTTTATCCATTTGTGTATGAGTATTCACTGGGTCACTTCCAACAGGAGACGCACGAGTGATTGTGCCAGTCCCAGGACTCGAAATGAACAGCGGCCATGCAGCAATTGCAGCAATGTCCTTCAAAATGAATGTCTATTCACGGCCATAATAGCCGCAGTGCCCTTTTAGCTACAGCAGCTAGAGACGCCTGTATTACAAAATGTTTGGGTCCAAACAATAACATGATTGCGTGATTTGTGAGGTTAAGTCACACCAATTCCATACACAACGCTTGTGTCCATATTTATGAATGCGCTGTGACGTCGGTCTGTAAAGGAAACAATAAAAGCCAGCATATCACGTTTTAAACTGAAGCACGAGAGGGATGGTAACAGTCTGATCAAACACAGTCTGGAAGTGCAGGTGCAGTATTAACAACGGCAGGATACGGTAACGTCAGGTTCATGCAGCACAAACACACTGCCATTAACAGAGAGGAATCTCTCACTTCATCTTCATTTAATACACCTCTACTGAGATCACAAACACACTGCCATTAACAGAGAGGAATCACTCACTTCATCTTCATTTAATACACCTCTACTGAGATCACAAACACACTGCCATTAACAGAGAGGAATCTCTCACTTCATCTTCATTTAATACACCTCTACTGAGATCACAAACACACTGCCATTAACAGAGAGGAATCTCTCACTTCATCTTCATTTAATACACCTCTACTGAGATCACAAACACACTGCCATTAACAGAGAGGAATCTCTCACTTCATCTTCATTTAATACACCTCTACTGAGATCACAAACACACTGCCATTAACAGAGAGGAATCTCTCACTTCATCTTCATTTAATACACCTCTACTGAGATCACAAACACACTGCCATTAACAGAGAGGAATCTCTCACTTCATCTTCATTTAATACACCTCTACTGAGATCACAAACACACTGCCATTAACAGAGAGGAATCACTCACTTCATCTTCATTTAATACACCTCTACTGAGATCACAAACACACTGCCATTAACAGAGAGGAATCACTCACTTCATCTTCATTTAATACACCTCTACTGAGATCACAAACACACTGCCATTAACAGAGAGGAATCACTCACTTCATCTTTATTTAATACACTTCTACTGAGATGGAATTTATGGCATGAAAAAATATTTTAAACTATTTGATAACGTGAGATGCATATTTAAATAATGCATTGAAGTAGGTCTCAGTGGGTCCAAATATTGACTAAACTCAGAATAGTTGTCTTTTCATCAACCCATTTAGAGAAGGTTAACGCTGTAGATATTTCCTAATATGTTAATAGAACAACAACAAAAAAATATAGCTGTTTGATAATAGGTTGCTTTTTAAATGTCTGTGTTGCTTCCTGCACTGTACTAGATTTTGAAGTCAGTGTTCTATTCTAGTCTGCACCATCAAACTGGGGCTGCCATTGCTTCCTTTACATTTAGTTACCCAGCGTCGCTGTTTCCCTGGCAATGCAGTTTCTTCTATTCTGCCAGTGCTCATAATAGCACAGTATCCCAGTGCTCATAATAGCACAGTATCCCAGTGCTCATAATAGCACAGTACAGCTCATAATCACATTATCCCATAATAGCACAGTATCCCAGTGCTCATAATAGCACAGTATCCAAGTGCTCATAATACCACATTATCCCATAATAGCACAGTATCTCAGTGCTCATAATAGCACAGTATCCCATAATAACACAGTATCTCAGTGCTCACAATATCACAGTATACCATAATAGCACTGTATCCCAGTGCTCAAAATAGCAGAGTATCCCATAATAGCTCAGTATACCAGTGCTCATAATAGCACAGTATCCCATAATAGCACAGTATACCATAATAGCACAGTATCTCAGTGCTCATAATAGCACAGTATCCCATAATAGCACAGTATACCATAATAGCACAGTATCCCAGTGCTCATAATAGCACAGTATGCCAGTGCTCATAATAGCACAGTATACCATAATAGCACAGTATCCCAGTGCTCATAATAGTACAGTTTCCCAGTGCTCATAATAGCACAGTATCCCATAAAAGCACAGTATCCCAGTGCTCATAATAGCACAGCATCCAATAATAGCACAGTATGCCAGTGCTCATAATAACATAGTATCCCAGTGCTCATAATAGCACAGTATCCCATAATAGCATAGTATTCCAGTTCTCATAATAGCACAGTATCCCATAATAGCACAGTATTCCAATGCTCATAATAATACAGTATCCCATAATACAACAGTATCCCAATGCTCATAATAGTACAATATCCCATATTAATACAGTTTCCCAGTGCTCATAATAGCACAGTATCCCATAATTGCACAGTATCCCAGTGCTAATAATAGTATAGTATCCCATATCACAGTATGCCATAATAGCTCAGTATCCCATAATAGCAAAGTATGCCAGTGCTCATAATATCACAGCATCCCATAATAGTACAGTATCCCAGTGCTCATCATTGCATAGTATCCCATAATAATACAGTATGCCAGTGCTCATAATAGTACAGTATCCCAGTGCTCACAATACCACAGTATCCCATAATAGCACAGTATCCCAGTGCGCATAATAGCACAGTATCCTATAAAAGCACAGTATTCCATAATATCACAGTATCCCAGTTATCATAATAGTACAGTATCTCATAATAGTTTTGTATCCCAGTGCTGATAATAGCACAGTATCCCCATGCGCATAATAGTACAATATCCCATAATAGTACAGTATCCCAGTTGTCATAATAGTACAGTATCCCATAATAGTACAGAATCCCAGTTCTGCCTTGATCTTGATCTTGGTCTGCTGACTATGGAAACAAACGGGACAGATTTCAAATAGCTTTCAACTCATACTTCTCAGTGACAGATTGAACCACAGTCTTAGTGGGAAGCTGGGGGATAGGAGGCTGCTGTCCCAAAACAACTGCAGCAGATTGTGTAAAATAAGGGATGTATTGGGGTACATTGAATTCAACTGCAGCACATTGTGTTAAAGAAGAGATGTATTGGGCTACATTGATTTCAACTGCAGAAGATTGTGTTACAGAAGGTATATATTGGGAGAGATTGATTTCCTCTGCAGTCATGTTTTAGATGTGTGTCTTTCTGAAAAGCTCAGGAGAAGCTGTTTGGATGCTCTGGTTTGTTTGATGCACGCTGTCTCATCAAACACTGCTCTGAAGTATCAAACTCACTGACTCCAGACAAGCAGGCAGGTCACTGCAGGGCACACAGCACAGAAGTGAAAGCTGTGGCCCTGTGGGGGGTGCTTGTGAGAGCGGAGGAACAGAATATCAGAGATGAGCTGGGGCTTGAGAGCCAGCCTGGGGTTCAGTGTCTCCACACTTCAGCACATGATCTTATAAATGGGTTCCATACACTGAGCTTGTTTGCTGCCTTCAGAGATGAGGTGTCGGGAGAGCTTGGAGAAGTGGTTATAGATACTGTGGAGTGTTTTTGTTTCAGAGAGCTTGGAGAAGTGGTTATAGATACTGTGGAGTGTTTGTGTTTCAGAGAGATTGAAGAAGTGGTTATAGATGCCATGGGTTGTTTGACGCATACTGTTTCACCAAGCACTATTTAGCTGACTCTAGAGAAGCTCAAAGCCACAGCAAGATATCAAACACAGAAGTGAAAGCTGTGCTTTGGATGGGGGGGGGGCTAAAATGCATGACTGCTATACAGTGATCCTGCCGAACAGGGTAAAAAGCTGTTAGACTGTACTAAGTTTGAATTGTTATATCTACTAAATGTTCTAAACTAATAAATATAAACCATTGTATTGTCCCAGGGGCTCAAACTGGTTAAATCAGCTTGGCTGGTCTCGTCTAGTCTGTGTAATGATATGTTTGTAAAAAGGAAAAAACAAGAAGGAAATGAAATGTTCGTAGAAGCTGTTTGAATCCCAGTCTGTTTCATCATCCAGACATGTACATGTGTTTTTGATGGTCCCCAGTTTTTCCACACTCCAGTCAGAATCAACATTTATTGCATGCTACTCAGGAGAATATTATTGAAATTGAGGAATATTAGTCTATCCATTTCTTTATATGCACTGCTGTGCAAAGGTCTTGGACACATTCAGGAGTTCCAATGTGTATCGATGTTTAATGGTTCACTTGTGGAGGCCAATGGTAAGGTAATTGTGTCCTCGTTAGGGCAATTTCTTTCATCGGTGCAAACTGGGAGCTTCCACAGCACAGGGGTTGAATACTTATGCAAGCTAGATATTTCAGTTTTTTATTTTTCTTAAAAATATTTCCCAACATAAAACCAATGTCACCTTACAACAATTGATTCAGATTTTCAGTGTTTAAAAATAAAATATCAAACACAACAAAATTTCAATGTACCATTTGTAATTTGGTAATATGAGAGAATAAATATCAATAGAAAGTGCATTAAAGTCCATTAAAAATCCATTAATTTGATATAATACACGGCAGGGTCAGATAAACAGTGCATAGAAGCATGCAAAATTGTCTAAGACTTTTGCCAGCAATGTGTATTTGAAAAAAAATAGTATGACCAAGTTAGCAAATTAAAAATGAACTGCAGTACCTGACAAATTGAAAGTGTCAAGTCCTGCAAGCTACATAAAATCCCTGGTAATAAGTAGTAACAAGTTTTAGAAAAGTGATATGCAGTGGTTTTAGTACATTTTAGGCTGCTAAAATGGTCCAGAATGTATAGCTAATTTTGAGAGATGGACTCCAATTGCCTTTAGGGTGAATTGAATACTCTTATAGTACAATGATAATCCAGAAATGACTGAACAATACTGTGTATCAGTGAGATGCCTTCATGTGTTATCAGATAATAAATATAGGGGACATTAGAGAGATCGTAATCTCACTATTTGAATCCACACACTCGGCTCACACAAAGCTTTGCTTAGCAACAGGTGATGTAATTGCTCTTCATTGTTGTGACTGGACCTGGCAAGCCCAGCAATCTCTCAATTATTTGCAGGGCTTCTTGTAAATAGGTGTGGCTCTGCGTTGTGTGTGCTCTGTTTCATTAACAGCACCAGAGCCTGCAGCACATTCTCTCACTTTCAATGATACATCTTACCCGGCAACAGATGATGCATCACTTCCATTCACAGTAATGCTACAAATGAGTAACATTGATGATATTGACATGGATCTTGGTAGCTTACTTCTGGAAACTGTTTGCTTTTTCAATCTTAGACTTGTTTCCTTCCAGTTCCAGGTTTGACAGCAGCTTGTTTTATCCATTTGTGTATGAGTATTCACTGGGTCACTTCCAACAGGAGACGCACGAGTGATTGTGCCAGTCCCAGGACTCGAAATGAACAGCGGCCATGCAGCAATTGCAGCAATGTCCTTCAAAATGAATGTCTATTCACGGCCATAATAGCCGTAGTGCCCTTTTAGCTACAGCAGCTAGAGACGCCTGTATTACAAAATGTTTGGGTCCAAACAATAACATGATTGCGTGATTTGTGAGTGTGGCAGGCTGGCGAGTGGATAGAGGCCCAGAGACAGACTGCAGTTCAAAAAAATAACTATTTTATTATAAATAGCAAAAATAAAGTGCACAAGGGCAAAATAACAGATACTCAAACACAAATAAAGCAAAAACAAAACTCACAAAAATAAAGTTTCCAGGCTGGGCAATGCCTTCACTGGATTTAGAAAATTCAAAAACCACAAACCAAACACCAACCTGCTTCCTCAGCTCCCTTCTCTTCCAAATGAGAAGCAGAGGCCTCCTTTTATATCAGGTGGCTGGGCGCTGATTGATCGTTAATCAACCTAATCAACTAATCAACCCCAGCCACCTGAACATAATAAACCCAGGCAGGTAGGGGAAGTTAACCCCATCCCTGCCAATTTCTAAAGAGCAGAGCTTTGCTCTGCCACAGTGAGGTTAAGTCACACCAATTCCATACACAACGCTTGTGTCCATATTTATGAATGCGCTGTGACATCGGTCTGTAAAGGAAACAAAAAAAGCCAGCATATCACGTTTTAAACTGAAGCACGAGAGGGATGGTAACAGTCTGATCGAACACAGTCTGGAAGTCCAGGTGCAGTATTAACAACGGCAGGATACGGTAACGTCAGGTTCATGCAGCAGCTGTGATGGTGACCAAACGTGTGAGAGTAGTGTTGTGTAAAAGTTCAGCTTAAAAATAAAAAAAAGTCGCATTCAAGAAATTTAGAACGAGAGTAACAAAAAAACAAAACAAAAATACACTTAAAGAGTAAATAGCGGGGTCACGAAAAATATTGTGTTATACATCGACAATGTTTAAATAACCTATCTGTAATTTTTCATTGTTAACATCCTCACAACTTTTTACATTTATAACTTCAAAGTCTGTTTCAGAGCCTTTTTCAAAATGTCCGCTCTAGTGCACTGATAGTGTAAGGATTATTGCCCATATTGTCAAACAGGTAACACAACAATACAGTCCATGATGTGGTACGGAACAGAAAAGCCAGAGCACTTTTTTAAAAGCACTTTTTGCTCTTCCTGCAGTTATTTAGAGACAGATTTCAAACCCTAGTGCACTTGACTGGCCATTTTGAAAAGAGCTTTGAAACAGAGTTTAACATTATAAATGCAAAAAGTTGTCAGGATGTCAACGATGAAAAGAAAAATGACAGGTACTTTATTTAAACAATTGTAGAAACACGTGGGGACTTGTAAGGCTATATTTTTCAGAACCCTGTTACTTACTCTTTAAGGTTTGTGTGTTGCACACTTACCATTAACAAAATGCCCTGAAAACTTAAAATAAAGAATATAATTATAACAAAAGGCTGAAAGGTCATTTCATTGTTTATCTTCAGGAGGATGATTTCGTTGCGAACCAACTTACCCAGTTACATGACAAGCTGATAATATCTTTTGACTTCAGCCAAAGAAGCAGGTTACCATATTGAAAAACAGTAATGCAGCGTGGGTTTGTACTAAAGCAGGGTCAGCTGCTGCAGGGAAAACTGAGTTTATTTCTCAATGCGGCAGGATAGTAGCAGGAATAAGACTCGGTCAGGAAAGCTGCAGTTCGAGCGCTAAAGCACACATTTATTAACAAAAATACACAAACAAACCGGGCACGAGGGCCAGCATAAAAGAGTTAAACAAAAGACTAAACACGTGTGGGCTGGACATTCACCTTCACTACACTGCACTGCACTACACTACACTGCTCTACACTGCATTATTCTACACCACACTGCACTACACTACAGCACACTGCACAGCACCACACTGCACTGCACTGGACTACACTACACTGCACTGCACTACACTACACTACACTGCACTACACTGCATTATTCTACACCACACTGCACTACACTACAGCACACTGCACAGCACCACACTGCACTGCACTGGACTACACTACACTGCACTGCACTACACTACACTGGGCTACACTGCAACTACACTGCACTACACCACACTACACTGCACTACACTACAGCACACTGCACAGCACCACACTGCACTGCACTGGACTACACTACACTGCACTGCACTACACTACACTACACTGGACTACACTGCAACTACACTGCACTACACCACACTACACTGCACTACACTACATCGCTGTCCCAAACACGAACTCACTCCAAACTTCTATCCCCAAACAAAGGATTTCTCTCCTTTTATACAGATGGCCACTCTCCAATTAGCACTCACTACTCGCTGAAACTTAAACTAGTTTTTTTACTGAAACAGCAAATGGTTATATGTACAGTAAAAAACATAAGAGCTGTCTGTGTCACAAGCTCTCAGACCAGGACCCCACTAACTAACACTGAGCATGCGAGCTGCAGCACTGTCTTCCCATATCACAGCTCTACACAATTAGAGGTGCCGTCACCAATTCTATAGACAAGACTTGCAAAATATCTGAGATCCACAATGCTGAGTTCATTGCAGTCATCAGCTGTATAGATACCTATTAAACAGAATGAGGCAATACAAGCCAGTACAGACATTCAGTTACTGTTTTAGTATCACTTTAGTGTCTTAACAAGTTGATGTATTTTAAGCAGTTGAATCTGGTAGCAACCAACCTGCTCCTAAAGCAACAATTGGATTTGGCTACCAATAAACTGCTTGGCAAAACGTTAGTCTGGAGCCCTGCCTAGGCTGTTAGCTGACAAAAAAAAGCATTTTCTGAATAAATAAACATTGATCTTCTACGGAGATCACGAACACTCTGCCAGTAACAGACGAGGAATCGCTGACTGAACATTCTGTATATTGAATTTGCTGCTAAGTCTTCTGTTGAATAAATATGTGGTACATAACTTTTTTTTTTTCTTTTTTAAATATGGGCTGCATGTTTAAACAGTATTTTATAAGACAATCCTTTTGGAAAGAAGCTCTTGACTGGTCCTTGTGGCAGGATAGCGTCCCGGCTCAAATTGTTACTGCGGGAAGGACACCCGAGGCAGAGAGCTCAGTTATAGTGCTGTTGCGCACGTTTATTAACCCAAAACAAGCAAAAACACTGGAAGAAATAAGCAGGGTACAGGGGCCCTGTGGCAGGCTGGCTTGTGGTGACGTCAGACCCGGAAGAAGAGCGGACTCAGAATGCTGTGAGTGAATGTGCTGGAGTGTTGACTCAATAAGAAACAAACAAAACACAAACGCTTTCACAAAACACAAACAAAATGGCACAGTGGCCAAAATAAACAGACAGATACAAAACAGACACGTAATCGAAAACAAGCATTGTGCCGGTGTAAACAGCACGGGTAGTAATTATTCTCTACTATTGACTCTCTTGTCACACGACTCAAGTCTCATTCCGCCTCTGAACACACTAACCCCATTCAGCCATAGCTGCAGGTTTTTATACATGTGACCTTTTCCAAATTAGTAATAAATTAATCAATCTGGAGACGGTCACATTCTGCACGAGTTTGGCATTGGTGGAGAAATTTAAGCACAAAATAACGTGTTTCTACGCATATAAACAATATATTCAAATAATAATAACACAAAACCATACAATATACACAGGGTCAGGCTGTACCCCATCACAGACCCCAATAAAGTTTTAAACAAAACCTTTCCACCTTTATGCTGGGTAGTGGCCTTCACTAACGGTTCTCCTAACGCTCTTCCTAAACTCCTCCAACGAAACAAAGGGTTTGTCTCCTTTTATACCATGTGGCTGAGACTTGATTGACGATCAATCAGTCAATCAAAACCCAGCCACATTCCACACGTCAAACCCCATCCTTGCCAAAATTACATTCAAAATAATCAATCTTTATTTACAAAGCACACTATTTACACACAGAGCTTCTGCCCTGCCATAGTCCTCTCTTTGGTTAAACTAAAGAACAGAATTGTTATCTTTTCATATTTGGAGACCTGATTGAAGTCTGTAACAGGGGACTTGCTACGTATGGCTGAAGGATGACTAGAAACGTGAAGGTTGAAGACGTGGAAGCATGTTCTCTGTGTGACTGACAGGAGACCAAACTGGAAGCTTGGGATTGACACTCCCTGCAGGTTTATTTACATATAGAGTACAGGCTAACATACAGGAGCCCCATGTGACGCTATCAGCAATTGTAGCACATGGAGGACATACGGACCGGCATACAAAAAGCAAAATAAACTATAAACAAAAGGTGCCGCTTCCACACTTGTCTGCTATACTGGGTGGGATCTACTATCCTGAAACTAACTCCCTGTCCCCCGGGCGTTCACCCAACTCCAGCCTTGGATATACACATGATCATTGGTACGTTTCAGCTTCCTTCTTCCGGGACAAAACCCTGACCCCCTTCCACGACCTCGGATTACACCCGATCGCCGTTCGAGGTGGTCATGCCTGACCCCAGTGTTCAGCAGCACAGACGGACCAATGCTTCGGCAGCAGCAGCGCTCTGATCCCTATGGCTTTACAGCAGCCATGATCTGTGTAATCGGGACCCTTTTATTCCGTGTGCTCTGCTCACCATGCCCACCTACTGATTAGGAGCTCACAGCTGGTAAATACACACACACGCTGCTCCTTCCCGCAACTAAACACAACAGGCAGGCTGCTACACACAGAGCATCAGGTTCCCCATTAAAACCAATCCCGTTCTTATTTACACAATCACCACACGCATTTACAATAAACAATCACAGAAGCCACTTCCTTATGTGCGTGGCCTCAGCCCTGTTACAAAGTCCCATGAGATTTATGTTTAATTATTAAACATTTGATTTTGCTGTGCTGTGGAGAAGTGGATTTGGACTCACCAGATATTATTTAGCTGACTCTAGACAAGCATAAAGCCACAGCAGGATATCAAAACACACAAGTGAAAGCTGTGGGTGGGGAAGGCACTTTTGCATGTCTCTGAGGTTCTTGCTTCTCAGTAGAGAAACCTGTGTTGTTTTGTATTTTAATTAAGGTTGATATACTGCAATTATCTCAGGGCAGTGTTGATATACTGCAGTGATCTCAGGGCAGTGTTTATATGCTGCAGTGATCTCAGGGCAGTGTTTATATGCTGCAGTGATCTCAGGGCAGTGTTGATATACTGCAGTGATCTCAGGGCAGTGTTTATATGCTGCAGTGATCTCAGGGCAGTGTTGATATACTGCAGTGATCTCAGGGCAGTGTTGATATACTGCAGTGATCTCAGGGTAGTACTTGACATAGAACAACATGGCTAACTGGTTCCTGGCAGAATGACTCCCTCTGGTTTGACATTCTTTTACTTTGCGGTATGCTTCAGGGGCAGTGTTACAATACCTTTGATCCATTTCCTTATTGAAATGCAACATACTGTTCTAGTTACAATCGTTTGTTTTCAGCTGATGTTTATAAAAATAATATGTAAAAACTGCCATTTGAAAGTTCTGATCTGCAATGTGTCCCACACCAGCATTCATCACATCTAAATACAATAATAGTTTTGTCTTTTATATAGTGAGTAGATGAGGTCATTTACTGTGCTGTTCACAGAAAGGGGAAACTATTTGAATCCACACCGGCTCGCAAGCAGCTTTGCTTTGCAACAGCTGATGTTATTGCTCCCCGTTTTTGTAATTGGTCCTGGCAAGTCTCTCAATTATTTTGATGACTTCTTGTAAATAGGTGTGGTTCTGTCCACAGTGTTGTGTTTTCAGGAACGGCTGAAACCCCCTTTAGTTCAGCAATACAGTCTGGAGCGGAGTTTCAGCCCTTCAGAGATACATCTACCTGGTAACAGATGATGCATCAATTGTAATTACAGTTACTCACAATACCATAAGAAATAGAACACACACACACACACACACACACACACACACACACACACACACACACACACACACACACACACACACACACACACACACACACACACACACACACACACACACACACACACACACACACACACACACACACACACACACACACACACACACACACACACACACACAAATAATTGGTTAAAAAATAATTGATCAGATAATCTTGTATCAAAAAATAAAAACCTTGAGAAATGTTGGAGGGTACCTACTGGAAGGTATACCCAATGTTTCACAATATCTCGGAGTGAAGAAAAAAGACTGCAACTTGCAACATTCTCTATCATTGCTTTCCTTTCCTTTTCATCTTAGGCGCAAGTATTAATAAGGAAAATCCGGCTGGCTGAGTGATTTACTAGTGTATACAGTTAGTGTTTGCTGTTAGGAGTGTAAGCTGAAGAAAATTTTCAGTGCTTGATAAGTTTAAAACTTTTTGTTTGTTTCACTTTTAAATGTTACATTATTGTACGCAGTCAAAACAATGCAATTAATCAATTGTTAAAAACATGCAAATAAGAGTGAATCAAATAAACAAATATATCTTGATATTCCAAACAATCAGACACACATCTTCCCTCTTTCTTTGCTCTTAAAAGCACGATAAACTGTTTAACCTGTCCTCAAAACCATTGATTAAAAAGAAAAAGAAAACCCTCTATTTTTAGCTGTCCCTTCTTCCCCTTTCAAATTAAAAAGAACGAGGTGTGAGCCTCCCAGCCCATAAAACACCACAAACAGCAATTCAAAACGAAGCTAATATTTTAAATGACTCACTTTGGCTAACTTCCAATTACATGTAAGCTAATATTTTCAAACTGTCAAATTACATATAGTAAGTAAATATATACATGGGTGTGGCAATATTGCCCTGCCCCTGTGTGTATTTCTGAGTTGTATGTTGCGTGTGGTGTGTTAATTGGTATATTGCAGCTGGTACACGGGATATAATATGAGTAATGCACACAAGTGTTTAAAATGTATATTTGTATTTAGGCACGAGGATTGCACAGCATTTCACGTGCAGGTAAAATGTAATAATATGTGAGCACAGGAAATTGCACTTAATTAATTCACTTGCAGTTGTACCGAGACTCCAATTGAATGATTGATTAGCAATCGAGTCTCGGTACAGCTGCATAAAAGCAGCATGTTTTCACTCACTCGGGGTTGTGTGTTCGTGAGTGGACAACAGGTGTGGAGAGAATAGAAAGTAGTGCCGGGCTACACGAGATGAGGAATCGGCAACTAATTTCTTAAAATCTTGGGCAAATTGAGGTTGTCGGGGACAAAACGGTCGATAAGTGTGAGAGGGTCTATGATGCCCCGTTAATAGCTTCTGCAATCTCCCGATGCTCTTATGACGTCCCAACAAATTTCTAACATGTCAGAAAACTTTAGTCCCCGACAAAGCAATTCGTGAAGTGTTTGAGGGGTGAGTGTTGCTCTTTTTGAACAGGTTAGATTTTATTATTTTGGATGCACCGCGACTTGAGTTGCATTATCAGTCCGTACTGGCCACGTCTATTAAGCCAATTGCGCGTCCAAATGGATCTTCTCCACGTTTTCTTCTCTTTTTCTGTGCAAAACAATGCACAGACAACAGTCATCGTCTCCTTGCTTGAGTCTACAATTCTCCCGAATGATGTCTACGATTCTGCAATGAAAATAGGCGCAGCTGATATACTGCAATTATTTCAGGGCTTTGTTGATATACTGCAGTGATCTCAGGGCAGTGTTGATATATTGCAGTGATCTCAGGGCAGTGTTGATATACTGCAGTGATCTCAGGGCAGTGTTGATATACTGCAATTATCTCAGGGCGGTGTTGATATACTGCAGTGATCTCAGGGCAGTGTTGATATACTGCAATTATCTCAGGGCAGTGTTGATATACTGCAGTGATCTCAGGGCAGTGTTGATATACTGCAGTGATCTCAGGGCAGTGTTGATATACTGCAGTGATCTCAGGGCAGTGTTGATATACTGCAGTGATCTCAGGGCAGTGTTGATATACTGCAGTGATCTCAGGGCAGTGTTGATATACTGCAGTGATCTCAGGGCAGTGTTGATATACTGCAGTGATCTCAGGGCAGAGTTGATATACTGCAGTGATCTCAGGGCAGTGTTGATATACTGCAGTGATCTCAGGGCAGTGTTGATATACTGCAGTGATCTCAGGGCAGTGTTGATATACTGCAGTGATCTCAGGGCAGTGTTGATATACTGCAGTGATCTCAGGGCAGTGTTGATATACTGCAGTGATCTCAGGGCAGTGTTGATATACTGCAGTGATCTCAGGGTAGTACTTGACATAGAACAACATGGCTAACTGGTTCCTGGCAGAATGACTCCCTCTGGTTTGACATTCTTTTACTTTGCGGTATGCTTCGGGGGCAGTGTTACAATACCTTTGATCCATTTCCTTATTGAAATGCAACATACTGTTCTAGTTACAATCGTTTGTTTTCAGCTGATGTTTATAAAAATAATATGTAAAAACTGCCATTTGAAAGTTCTGATCTGCAGTGTGTCCCACACCAGCATTCATCACATCTAAATACAATAATAGTTTTGTCTTTTATATAGTGAGTAGATGAGGTCATTTACTGTGCTGTTCACAGAAAGGGGAAACTATTTGAATCCACACCGGCTCGCAAGCAGCTTTGCTTTGCAACAGCTGATGTTATTGCTCCCCGTTTTTGTAATTGGTCCTGGCAAGTCTCTCAATTATTTTGATGACTTCTTGTAAATAGGTGTGGTTCTGTCCACAGTGTTGTGTTTTCAGGAACGGCTGAAACCCCCTTTAGTTCAGCAATACAGTCTGGAGCAGAGTTTCAGCCCTTCAGAGATACATCTACCTGGTAACAGATGATGCATCAATTGTAATTACAGATGATGACACACACACACACCACAACACACACACACACACACACACACACACACACACACACACACACACACACACAGCACACACACACACACACACACACACACACACACACACACACACACACACACACACACACACACACACACACACACACACACACACACACACACACACACACACACACACACACACACACACACACACACACACACACACACACACACACACACACACACACACACACACACACACACACACACACACACACACACCACACACACACACACACCACACACACACACACACACACACACACACACAAATAATTGGTTAAAAAATAATTGATCAGATAATCTTGTATCAAAAAATAAAAACCTTGAGAAATGTTGGAGGGTACCTACTGGAAGGTATACCCAATGTTTCACAATATCTGTGAAGAAAAAAGACTGCAACTTGTAACATTCTCTATCATTGCTTTCCTTTCCTTTTCATCTTAGGCGCAAGTATTAATAAGGAAAATCCGGCTGGCTGAGTGATTTACTAGTGTATACAGTTAGTGTTTGCTGTTAGGAGTGTAAGCTGAAGAAAATTTTCAGTGCTTGATAAGTTTAAAACTTTTTGTTTGTTTCACTTTTAAATGTTACATTACTGTACGCAGTCAAAACAATGCAATTAATCAATTGTTAAAAACATGCAAATAAGAGTGAATCAAATAAACAAATATATCTTGATATTCCAAACAATCAGACACACATCTTCCCTCTTTAATAGATTGTAATAGATTGTAATAGATTGTAATAGATTGGTTTCATCTTTGAATATGTACAGTAATGAACCATCTAAATAATATACTGGACTATTTGTTGCTTCAGAGGCCGGTTGCACTAACGTGAACAAAAAATGGGATCCGATCCAAATTCACTGGAGTCGGATCATAAGAAGGTGTTGTACTTAACGTGACCAGATAGCAAATGTGAAAAATCAGGACACTTTCAGTTGGTGAGGGGAGGAAAGAAACCTTGTGAACTACTGCACAACACAAGCAACGCAAACTACGTATCATTCTCTGTAGGTAGGCTTTTTTATTTCTTGCCTTCCTGTGTGCTTTACACTTAAGCAAAAACTTCATCCAAAGCGGTTAACTTGTTTACTGTTCAAATGACAACAATGTTTTAATCAGGTTACTATCTAGTTTTCAGCATTAGAAGTAAAATACCAAAATGGTTTGACAAAACAAGCAAAGTGTATTTCGCCTGAGGATTGTGTCAAGACATTTTGTTTCAAGAAACTGTACATGCAGATGCAAGTAACTCTTTTGCATATCTTGCAATGTGACTTAAACTACCCCCTCACCAAGGCCTTGGAATTCCTGGTCATCCCCCTCCACTATGGCTGCTTTTCCCCATACAAAGACCGTCTTCTGGGAGTGAAGTTCGTCATTACAGTATCACAGGCACTGAGTGCCCATTACAGTATCACAGGCCCTGAGCACCCTTCACAGTATCAAGAACCCTGAGCAACCTTCACAGTGTCAAGGGCCCTGAGCACCCTTCACAGTATCAAGGGCCCTGAGCGTCCATCACAGTATCAAAGGCCCTGAGCACCCACAGCAGTTATCAAGGGCCCTGAGCGTCCATCACAGTATCAAGGGCCCTGAGCGTCCATCACAGTATCAAAGGCCCTGAGCACCCACAGCAGTTATCAAGGGCCCTGAGCGTCCATCACAGTATCAAGGGCCCTGAGCTTCCATCACAGTATCAAGGGCCCTGAGCGTCCATCACAGTATCAAAGGCCCTGAGCACCCACAGCAGTTATCAAGGGCCCTGAGCGTCCATCACAGTATCAAGGGCCCTGAGCGTCCATCACAGTATCAAGGGCCCTGAGCGTCCATCACAGTATCAAGAGCCCTGAGCGTCCATCACAGTATCAAGGGCCCAGAGCACCCTTCACAGTATCATAGTATCAACAGTATCATCATAGTACCAGTCATCTGGGCCCTGAGGGCCTTCAGGACTAGTATTTCGAGTACCCTAGCTCTGTTCATGGTCTCATTAATCAAAATCGGTTATGTCTTTTGGGGGAGGGAGCCTTGAATGCTACTATACTCCTCCTACCATCATCATTATTTCACTAAACTGGCTATGTCAACATACAAGGTGTCTATCTATTAATTATGGTCTCAGTATGAAATACGATCTTTTCTTACAAATCTGCGGCCTCGTCTTTTTGGGGGAAGGTGGTCCAGAGGACCACTTGTTCTGCCTGCTAGCTAGCTATCAGTCTATAGCTATCAGTCCATAGCTATCAGTCCTTAGCTATCAGTCTATAGCTATCAGTCTATAGCTATCAGTCTATAGCTATCAGTCTAGAGCACTCAGTCCATAGCTATCAGTCTATAACTATCAGTCTAGAGCACTCAGTCTATAGCTATCAGTCTATAGCTATCAGTCCATAGCTATCAGTCCATAGCTATCAGTCTAGAGCACTCAGTCTATAGCTATCAGTCTATAGCTATCAGTCCATAGCTATCAGTCCATAGCTATCAGTCTATAGCTATCAGTCTATAGCTATCAGTCTATAGCTATCAGTCCATAGCTATCAGTCCATAGCTATCAGTCTAGAGCACTCAGTCCATAGCTATCAGTCTATAGCTATCAGTCCATAGTTATCAGTCTATAGCTATCAGTCTAGAGCACTCAGTCCATAGCTATCAGTCTATAGCTATCAGTCCATAGCTATCAGTCTAGAGCACTCAGTCTATAGCTATCAGTCTATAGCTATCAGTCCATAGCTATCAGTCCATAGCTATCAGTCCATAGCTATCAGTCTAGAGCACTCAGTCCATAGCTATCAGTCCATAGCTATCAGTCCATAGCTATCAGTCTAGAGCACTCAGTCTATAGCTATCAGTCTATAGCTATCAGTCCATAGCTATCAGTCTATAGCTATCAGTCCATAGCTATCAGTCCATAGCTATCAGTCCATAGCTATCAGTCCATAGCTATCAGTCCATAGCTATCAGTCCATAGCTATCAGTCTAGAGCACTCAGTCTATAGCTATCAGTCTATAGCTATCAGTCCATAGCTATCAGTCTATATCGGACAATATTAGGGCAGCTACCAAGCCCCAGTGAACAAGGCCACAGACCCAATTATGTCATTGTATTTATTAACAAATTACAAATCTGCGGCCTCGTCTTTTTGGGGGAAGGTGGTCCAGAGGACCACTTGTTCTGCCTGCTAGCTAGCTATCAGTCTATAGCTATCAGTCCATAGCTATCAGTCCTTAGCTATCAGTCTATAGCTATCAGTCCATAGCTATCAGTCTATAACTATCAGTCTAGAGCACTCAGTCTATAGCTATCAGTCTATAGCTATCAGTCCATAGCTATCAGTCTATAGCTATCAGTCTAGAGCACTCAGTCCATGGCTATCAGTCCATAGCTATCAGTCTATAGCTATCAGTCTATAGCTATCAGTCTATAGCTATCAGTCCATAGTTATCAGTCTATAGCTATCAGTCTAGAGCACTCAGTCCATAGCTATCAGTCTATAGCTATCAGTCCATAGCTATCAGTCTGGAGCACTCAGTCTATAGCTATCAGTCTATAGCTATCAGTCCATAGCTATCAGTCCATAGCTATCAGTCTAGAGCACTCAGTCCATAGCTATCAGTCCATAGCTATCAGTCCATAGCTATCAGTCCATAGCTATCAGTCTAGAGCACTCAGTCTATAGCTATCAGTCTATAGCTATCAGTCCATAGCTATCAGTCTATATCGGACAATATTAGGGCAGCTACCAAGCCCCAATGAACAAGGCCACAGACCCAATTATGTCATTGTATTTATTAAACGTTTTAATTCAATAAATCGCAATTCAACTCATAAGTGGATTTCTCCTTTCTGAATTGGCTCTGTTATATTTGATGCCCGCTGTCTCGCTAAGCAGTGATGCATGCTTCATAACACAACTTCTTACACTGAACACTTTTAAATATTATTTAATGAAACCGTATTTAACCATGGAGCCGCCATCTCTGTAAAGCATATGCTGGAATTGTGTTAAATGAATCTGATTTTCAGTTTGTCTTCATGATATTGATGTTTTGGAGAAACTGTTTGGGTGTTCATGTTGCTCTAGTATTTCTCAAGGGAATGTGACTCATCTGACACTGTATATCAATGCAGTTACAATTAGAGAGAATCAACGCAGCACTGAATCAATGAATCACTGAATGAAGGAACACAAATGATTTTACTGGGCTGAGTCTGGCAGCCCTCTATCACTTAGACTCACACTAAAGCAGAGAAAATCAGTCTCTCACACACACATTTACCTGGCAACTGGTGACACACAACCAAACTTGTTTCTGATTGGCTGTTGAAAGCTTTGACTTGTAGGGGATTTTATTAAACTGATTCTGCAATCCAGATTTCCTGTTTTGGTCAAGCAAAGTGAAACTGAAACCAATTGAATTTTTTCTAAAACACTGTTCCTGTTTATCAGACTTCCACAGATGCATTCTACCTGCATTCTACAGGCGAAGTAAATAAATTAGATATTGCACAAAGTGTGATGAGGACCATTTTCTTCCACACAAACTGTAGCACACATTGTCTTGCATAGACCTGGAGTGACCATCCATTATGCAGAAAATGCAGCGTGGTCATCACTAAACTATAGAATCACACTCTGCATGTTCGCCCTATGATGATCTCCATTGCATGTGTAATGCTGTGTACAGTTTTCAATTCATGTCAGTAGGAGAGAATAAGAAAACGTCTTTCTCTTATTTTGATTTTATTGTTACAGTAAATTATTAATAATAGTAGTTGCCTATATATTTTCAATGGATAACTTGAACAACTAACTTTAAAAGGGGCGTAAGTGACATTTTTGTCAAAATGGCATATTATATATCAAATTAAATCTCTCGTTGAGATCTATCTATTGCCAAAGGGACCTAACTGAAATCACAAACTGCACTGAATAAAGTGAGAAAGTAAAAAAGACACAACTTAAAAATCTAGGTGAACTTGGTGCCAGGAGGGCATAACTAGCACAGTTATGCCCTCCTGGCACTGAGTGTTGCATTGTGGGATGGCTGAGTGACAGCAGATGGCTGAAAAAAAGCTGTAAAATAAAGCTGTGTAAAACAATATCTAACTTTTGTGGATATTTTAATCAGTTAAATTGAGGATTCAAGCAATGACTTCACTACAGAATAACAACCAGACAATGTCGATTGTAGAAAATTTTGTAAATTATATTTTACAGTAGTATTTTTAAGTATAATTTATGAAATATGACTGTATAATTTTAAAGATACATATTGATTTATTAATTGTTATTAAATTGAAGAAGAACAAGTCTGGGATAGAACTAGTGAAGAAAACCACGTTTATCTGCAATGGGTATTCATTTCAGTGTGTTATTGTGGGAAATCTAACTTTTCAGCAACATTTCTGGTGCTATTCTTACTTTCTGAAGTTTCAAATTCAATCTTTAATCTTCTTCAAAATTATATTGATACTGTGCATGCACTGATAAATGACAATTGAACACAATCAAAATCTTATTTTTGCTCTTCTGTAAAATTATGAAAATGTCACTTACACCCTCGAAATGGTGATCCATTTCATGTAGACATGCTATTTAGACATCCGTTTCACTGTTTGAAATGTGGGGTCTGTAATGTCCAGGGTTTAGGTTAGTGTACATTTGCATGTGTACTACCTTTGTGTTGGGAGATATAGGAAGAGAGCGAGATGTGGGGAAATATGTGTGTGTCTACTTAACCCACTTACTAATCAATCACTTAGCAATCAATCCAAACCCTGATAGTGCCTTTATCCAATACGTGAGGATCATACATTCTGTCACCTGCTTGGACTGCTGGTTGTCAATGTCCTGCTGTGATGTTTTATTCAGTCTTGAATGTTCTGCTTTATTTGGAAAGTCCCAGAGTAATAAAGAGCTGTATGTAATCTGCTTATTTATAAGTAATTCCACAGTGACCTTGCACACATGCACTTTGAATCCTGACATAGTGAACAGCCATGCAAACTACCAAGGACACAGGAATTAAACACAATACCACTACTATTGGAGTATTGCTACTAATTTAAAGAAGTCTCTACACATTCAAATTCACAGCATTTACAAACAGGACATGTACTAATATTAAAAGTAACAAGTGATAACGTGCATGCAATCGACCAGGGCCCGATATCAGAGCAGTGTGTGTAGATTGTGCAAAGATCTCATCCTAGTATATGGAGTGATTCGTTGGTAGGACAGTTTGCCAACACTGAAAGGTTCCACTCACACATTTATCAAAACAACATTTCATTGATTTCAAAATGGGTTATTAAAAGCATACAAGAGTTTGGTAGTAAAAGGAACTTTTATTGAACTTAAAACAGGTACAGCGATTAGCACTACATAAAACACTTTAAATCAACAGCAAACTACATCTATGTTCTTAAATCAAAATGTATACCACAAGTCAAACATCATTATTAACATAAACAATTCATATGTTGTAATAACTACAATAAAAGCTCTTAATGTAGCAAATTTATTTAAGCAAATGTCATTACTGAGCAAATACATAGGCCTGGTCTAACCTGGTTAATGAACTGAGTAGGAGAATGTTAATCAAGGTCAAACTGTAAAGACTGAAGTATCTATAGCAAATACAATGTGTAGAAGCCAAGCATGTTTACCTTTATTCATATATGCATTAAATGTGGGGAAACAAACAGTAAAGTTGATTACATTGAAGGTGATTGTACATGTTGCTGCATTATTGAAATTATTGAATTAATCGAAAGCAAAACAAAGTAATACAATTGTAAAACTTCACATCCACCCTTCAAGGTGTGCACCTGTGATCAAAGTATCCACCACTTCAGGAATCTGTCAAATACAAAAGGAAGGGATTACATTTTCATAAAATAAAATCTATTTTAACCAGAAAGTCTTTACACTGTGTCTTGTGTTGAAATGTTACCATAGCCCTGGTTCCCTTAAAAGAATGACAACCATTACTGATGTCCCCCGGCATGGGAGAGTCCGCTGTTCCTACGCCAAGCATATGGCATCTGCCACCCAGTGCGCTAGACGTTGCTTCGACAGGGCTTGACCTCTAGAGCGGGACCCATAGCAGACAAACAGCTGGTTGGACTGTCTCCAGGACGCTATCCTAACCAGGTAACTGCGCAGAGCCCGGACCGGACAAAGCGTCTGCTGTGTACGGTCCTACTCTGACTTATGCAGGGGAGGTCTGAAAGCTTCCAAAACCACTGGTTGGTTAATATGGAATGAGGAGACCACCTTTGGCCAAAAGGCTGGGTTCGTTCTTAATGTTACCCGCGAGTCATTACCAGTGAAAGCCATACATGTGTCATCGATGGACAGCACATGAAGCTCACATACTCTTCTGGCAGACGTAACGTCTAATAAAAACGCCACTTGAGGGAAACAGGGCGCAGCTCTGCTGAGGCCATGGGCTCAAATGGGGGACCCGTAAAGACCCCCAGCACCAGCTCCAGATCCCACTTAGGGACCATGCTTTTCATTGGAGGACAGAGCCTCCGGGCCCCTTTAAGAAACTGCACTGCCAGGAAGTGTGGCCCAGGGGACACAGAGTCAGTTTTATCATGGCACACCGATATTGCTGCCAAGTAGACCTTCAGAGTAGATGCACATTTTCCCACATCAAACAGGTGTTGTAAGAAGGTTAGAATTGTCTCAGTAGGGCAGGTCACAGGTCTAGTGCTAGGCGCCCTAGCAGACCGTAGTGTCTCAGGAGTGCACCGACATGGTGCGAGGGTGTTGGTGCAGAGCAGTAAGCTTCAGTGCCGAGCTGTCGGCGTCAGTGACCGTAATGCGCAGAGTAATCAGCATTGGTGTAGGTGCCGAGGGAGAGCACGGTTGGTGCCAAGTTGTTTTAGCTGGCGCTGAGTCAATTGCCGTCGTGGTCAGGACCGAGGAAGAGCGCGGTCGGTGCCGGGCTGTTGTAGCCGAGTTAATTGGCATCGGTGCCGAGGAGGAGCGCGGTAAGCGCTAAGAGAGCCCGAGGCTGAGAAGGGCGCGTAGGCCCAAGCAGGATAGTAGCTGGAGCCGAGTCAATCGGCATAGGGGACGGCATCGCAAGCCTGCGGGGTCACCCTACAGCATGACAATAACTCACGCGACTCAGAAACGGTATTTAAACTACACAAGGTAATAAAGAGAGAATAAAAAAGCTTAGCGCCAATCTCTGTAGAGGGGTCGAAACCAACTCTAAATCAGTAGAATCTACCGAAGTGAGACTAAGGCAATTAGCAATCTCAAAAACACTCGTAATATTGTAGCTTACCGTAACAAATCCAATTTTCAGGTAAAAACTGAACAAATGAGCAAATTTCCAGCACAAAGAGAGCACAAGGCAATCTAGGTGTTGTCTCAGTGAGGTGAGAGAGAAAATGCCGATATGTTACCGTGAGGACGTCCCTCTTCAGCAGGAGGTGGGAGGGACTTCTCCCTCACAGCAGGGCCCTGATAGGGCAGCTTTTTATATATGCTCAGTGATTGACGGGTCATAGAGGCTCTTCCCATTCGGTAATGGTTGTCATTCCACTTGAAAGGGAACAAGTAATTTACAATGCTGATACAGCACTGAACAGATACTCAGATAGAGTAATTCACTATGCTGATACAGCGCTGAAGAGATACTCAGATTGAATAATTGACTTTGATAGGTTTGTCAGCAGCTATTAATTAAAGCCTATTTAAAATGTGTTTGTATCACAAAAAGAAAAGCTTCCTTTTATCTATCTATACAATGAGTACAGATCAGTGGCAATGAACTTCCACACTGAGCACATGCTCCTTTTACACAGGACTCTGACATTCACAGCCACACTGCGACTACTAATCAGGAACAATGTGATTAGCTCCTACAGTAAAGCTCAGGAAATGTCAGTTTACAGCAGTAAAAAAAGAAAGAAAAAGTGCTCCAAGCAGTTTTTGAAATGATTCAGTGCAGAAGTCCATTGCTACTGATTGGGACTCAGTTATCCAGATGAGAGCAAATAAGGGGAAGGCAAAGGTTCTTATTGTGAATTGAACAAATGTTTTAACAAGCTTGCTCAGGTTTTAATTTAATACCTTCTGACAACAAAACACATGCAAGGGAATTACACAGAAAATCTGAGGGAGTTTCTGCACAGGCCTAGTAAATACTGAGTCGGCTACCTCACTTGGGCAATACAAACTCAAGGGAAAGATGAAGTTTCTTATTTCTCTATGAGATATAGAACACAGCTGGGCAGTGGTGACAGGTCAAAGCTGAGCTGATGGCTCAGCTGATTTCTGTCACCATCAGGCATGGTAACCATGGATACAGTTCGGCACCCAGTGCTTGAATAGGAGCCACACCTGATGAGTTTTTGGACTGTTTAGCAAACTGAGCTGGAAAGCTGATTCTGTGCTTGTGCTGATTTCGTATCAGTAAATCTTACCTTAATCAGATGGCACCAAAATGCGACCTATTAAAAAAAATAAAATGAGCATAAGTGAGGCTTGAATAAATTATAGAAACCAAAGAAAACACAAAGGAAGGCTATCTGTAAACAGTAGCAATAGAATAATACCCGATGTTTAGCAAAAAATTTGTTCCGCCTAGTCTTATTTCTAATAATTGGAGTCACATCTTTAAGCTTTGTAAATTGCATCATTTTGCTAAATATGTTTTATTGGTTTACTATTGTACACTGTGAGACAGATTATCCAAACCCTACATTCTGTTCTATCACGCTCATTTATTAAAAGGTGACGTTGCATGTCTCTTAAAGAGTAAGTAGCAGGGTTATGAATATAGTGTTACACGTCCCCACTGTTTAAATAACCCACCTGTCATTTTTCTTTTCATTGTTAACATCCTGAAAACTTCTTACACTTATAACTTTAAAGTCTGTTTCAAAGCTCTTCTCAAAATTGCTGGTCCAGTGCTCTGATAGTGTAAGGATTATTGCCCACATTATCAAACAGGTAACACAGCAATAACAATCCATGATGTGGTACGGAACAGAAAAGCCAGAGCACTTCTTTGCAGTGGACAGATCTCAAACCCCAGTGCACTAGAGCAGCCATTTTGAAAAGAGCTTTGAAACAGACTGTTAAAGTGTAAAAAGTTGTCAGGAAGTGAAAAAAAAATGTCACTACATCATTTAAACAGTTACAGCAACACTATTTTTTGGAACCCCAACTTACTCTTTAAAGATTACTAACAAAAACGGGTTGGAAGTATTGGCATGGTTTATTACACAGACACAGCGCTGTCCTCTCTCATGGTTTATTACACAGACACAGCGCTGTCCTCTCTCATGGTTTATTACACAGACACAGCACTGTCCTCTCTCATGGTTTATTACACAGACACAGCGCTGTCCTCTCTCATGGTTTATTACACAGACACAGCGCTGTCCTCTCTCATGGTTTATTACACAGACACAGCGCTGTCCTCTCTCATGGTTTATTACACAGACACAGCGCTGTCCTCTCTCATGGTTTATTACACAGACACAGCGCTGTCCTCTCTCATGGTTTATTACACAGACACAGCACTGTCCTCTCTCATGGTTTATTACACAGACACAGCGCTGTCCTCTCTCATGGTTTATTACACAGACACAGCACTGTCCTCTCTCATGGTTTATTACACAGACACAGCGCTGTCCTCTCTCATGGTTTATTACACAGACACAGCACTGTCCTCTCTCATGGTTTATTACACAGACACAGCGCTGTCCTCTCTCATGGTTTATTACACAGACACAGCACTGTCCTCTCTCATGGTTTATTACACAGACACAGCACTGTCCTCTCTCATGGTTTATTACACAGACACAGCACTGTCCTCTCTCATGGTTTATTACACAGACACAGCGCTGTCCTCTCTCATGGTTTATTACACAGACACAGCGCTGTCCTCTCTCATGGTTTATTACACAGACACAGCGCTGTCCTCTCTCATGGTTTATTACACAGACACAGCACTGTCCTCTCTCATGGTTTATTACACAGACACAGCGCTGTCCTCTCTCATGGTTTATTACACAGACACAGCGCTGTCCTCTCTCATGGTTTATTACACAGACACAGCACTGTCCTCTCTCATGGTTTATTACACAGACACAGCACTGTCCTCTCTCATGGTTTATTACACAGACACAGCACTGTCCTCTCTCATGGTTTATTACACAGACACAGCATTGTCCTCTCTCATGGTTTATTACACAGACACAGTGTTGTCTTCTCTCATGGTTTATTACACAGACACAGCGCTGTCCTCTCTCATGGGTTATTATACAGACACAGCACTGTCCTCTCGTGCTCCTACCTGTAGCCTTCTTCTTGTAGTAGATCAGTCCAGCGGCTGCAATGACCAGGCCTAGAACAATTCCAGAAGCTCCGATGATGATCTTGTTTCTTTCTGATTCGGGCATCGCTGGATCTGTAAAATCAAGTTCATACTATTAGCACATTTAAAAATCAAGGCAAATGTTTAATCAAAGAATTCAAATTTACTGAATGCAAAATGACACAATTTGGCCCAGTATCTTGCCTCCCAGGCCACGGGTCGCCTACCAATTTGGCCCAGTATCTTTTACCCTAGAAACCTCCCTAGGGCTCAAAATTAATGGCGGTCATGCAGCATTTGCTGTGGGAGCCGAGATTTAATTGCTGCCGGTACACCGTAAACGACACCGCCTCGGGAAGAGTTAACGACACCCTCGGGAAGTTTCACGGCCATTTACGGGGATTTAATACAGATAACTGCCGTAAGACCCGTGTCACGGGAAACTTGTTGTCGTTGATCCAGACAATAACATGATGACCTTTCACAAACCTAGGTAAGTTGCACTCCTCTACAAAAACACCTTGATCGTGACCGTAGGAGATAAGTTTTTAATGGACTGCAATGTAAAACTGGAGCGAAAACTTTACTGTGGAGACCTGACACCTCTGGACATACCTAACACACTGGGAAACCCTTTGCCGAATCAGCAGTTAGATCAATCAGAAAATTAGTCTTTAATTTTTTTTATTAAATTCAAATCGTGAGGGCCAACTGTTATCACAAGAAGCTGTATAGCTCGTGATATTTTCAGTCTGAAAGAGCCAGACTTTAACGGTTTAACATTCAAAGTGTAACTTCACTGTAACCCAAGTAACAAATTGTTTTTTAATTAGAAAATTAATCTTGTCACCTGAAAAAAAGAATCAGGATCTTTGACAGTTTTTTTCGTGTGAGCCCTAATAACTGTCAGTTCAAGCACCTCGGTGGCATTGGTACCGACAGTTCACATCATTAGGTCACACCGGTGCATATGTCATCAAGCGTATAATCTGTGTCCCCCCCTTTTACAGTGTGTCCCGCAAAAATCAGAAAAGGGGGACCTTACCAGGGCGTTTTTACGGATCTTTTTACATATGGTACCAAAAATGCCATGTACACCCTTGATGCCACATCCTCGTGGATCACGTAGTGACCCTGGGACCCATCACTGTCACAAAGACGGCCGAAGTGGGGGACGTCAGACCAGAAACAGGAAAATAAACAAAGAGAGAGGTGGAGTTTGGTGGAGCTGAGCGAATGGTTTCTCTCAGCATTTAATAAATGAACAGACAGTCAGAAAATAAACGGTTGTAAGACAAACAAAAACACAGGACACGGCACTGGTAGCCAAAATAAACAGACAAACAAAACACGGTGAGCAGATATTTTTCACTACTATTATTATTACTACAATTATTATTATTACCTCTGTCTCCAATCCCATTCTCCACTCACCGAAAACACACAACCCCGAGTGAGTGAAAACATGCAGCTTTTATGCAGCTGTACTGAGACTCGACTGCTAATCAATCATTCAATTGGAGTCTTGGTACAACTGCACGTGAATTAATAAAGTGCAATTCCCCGTGCTCACATATTATTACGTTTTACTTGCACGTGAAGTGCTGTGCAATCCTCGTGCCTAAATACAAATATACATTTTAAACACTCGTGTTACACAGACCCGTTTATATCCCGTGTACCAATGACTATACACCAACATTAACATACAACATATAACACAAAATACACACAGGGACGGGCACTTTGCCACATATCACACATACAACAGTCATGTCTCTAAGACCATCCTCAAATTAGTGAGGGAAGGAACCCTCTTCAACAGTTGTGAGGGACTCCTCCAGGTACGAGATCTAGATAGACTGGACGAGGTACAAGGGAGGAGACGAGGGACCACCCTGGACGAGAGAGGAGGAGTAGGGACGAGAGAGGAGGGACGAGAGAGGAGAGACGAGGGACGAGGTTTTCCAAAACCATATTGGTTCATAAGGGGGGTCCCCCCATTTATAATGCAACTTTTTTTTGTTTTGTTTTTTTGTTTGTTTTTTAGTGTAAAGGTATTTTTGGTGTACAAAACCCATGTGAGGGTACATTTAATTTAATGGACCAACGTCCACCGGTGGTCAATTTCATAATAAAACTCAACAAAGAGTTCAAAAACAAAATAAGGAAAGTGTTTTTTTTGATTTATGAAAAACGTTATATGTTGCAATATACAATCACAAATACACACTTTTTATGTGTGTTAATGTCATAACTACAGTATAGGATTCCGTATCCTAGTTATGGCTTGAAATATTTAATTTTAATTAAATTTAACCGGAGACTCAGGTCCTCAAACACTAACAAACACTTGTTTTCTTCAGTCTCTCACCCCACTTATCCTTGATGGCCTCAGTGAGGCAGTTTGAACTCACCCCACTTCTCCTCGATGGCCTCAGCGAGGCTGCTGTGCTCCACCCTGCAGCTGTAGGAGTCTCCAGATTGGGGGGTGAGCTCCAGGTAGGAGTGGATCTGATAGGTCCAGTCTCCATCAGAGAGCAGCTCTGACGAGGATACATCAGCCGTCACCTTCACTCCGTTTCTCAGCCAGGTCATCTGTATCTCACGTGGGTAGAAGCCAAACGCGTTGCAGACCAGCATGGTCTGGTGCTGAGAGCTGAAGGGTTTCATAGAGCGAACTCTGACACTGGGTGGGACTGCAGACAAAAATATACTTGAATTAAAAAAAAATACAATAAAAACAACTTGCCTTTGAATTTCAGTCAATAGTTACCTAAATCACATTCTAATTATAAATCAGTCATGTATTGCCCCTTGAAATTTGATTCTGAAGAGGTCCATTGCAAGTTTTAACAATGGATTTAGTGTAATCTTAATATTTGGTCAGTACATAACGTGGAACTTTGTAACTAAGACTATCTCCAAGGTAACGTTTAATATTTGACTTCAAGTTCCCTCCTTCACCCAAATTCGTTAAATGGAGCTGCTACTGAGTTTGGTGGTATATAAACATTTACTCGACGATGACTAACTAAAAGTAATCTGGGTTTTCCATATTTTCTCTTCCTAACAACAAAAAAGTGGGTTGATTCTAACTTCTCAGACAACAGGCACTTCTTGTATGTTGACGAACCCTTTGATGGGAATTAAGACCTATTTGCATCATATTTTGCGATAAACGTAGTTTCATTGCGTATGTCAAATAACCGGTCACATTAATTTGTCTATGTTTTCTTTGTAAAAATAATAACTCCGAGAAAAAGTTTTTTAATGTAAGCTTGTGGTAGTTTGCACAGGGCAGGACCATTCTAAAGAGTTTTCTAAATTCTAAATCAATTTTGTCTCTGAGACAGATCTTCGACTCACTATTGAAGTTTTCTTTCCACTCTTTTGCTTTCAACAGATAGCATTCTGCCCATTCTGTACCGCCTTGGTGTTTGAAGGCTATAGCCATAGTACTGTGTTTCAAATCCTATCTCAGAGTAAGATTGAAATTGAAGCCTCAACAGATTTATAAAGGGGCTATTTTACCACTGGACCAAGTGTTTTTTATCAGCGCACAAAGGCTGACATCATACAGGCTGTCCACACAAAAACCTCCTTTTAACGTCCACTCTATAGTAATCATTACACAGATACGTCAATAGGTTTAATTTTTTTTTTTTTGTGAATTACCGGTTAGTATAATTACGTATGTACGTGTCTTTTAATAGTATTGTAATTTTGTAACGATCAAATAACTTTTTAAGACGAGAAGTGCTCCCTCTTTTATGGAGTTTTCTTTTCTTTTACTTGGAATTAGATTTCTTTCATTTACTCGATTTAGAGAAGGTCCTTGTCGTGCCAGAGTTCAAAAAAACCCCAATGTTAATTAAGAGATGAAATTGTTAAGAGTAAATTTACGACTTATCAATAAGTTTACGGATCATAAATATCAAATAATAATGTCTTCAACTGATTTTTGTCGTAGACGGAGGTATGTTTTATACAAAAACAAATTTATTGTCCAAAACGAAAGTAAACAAAAACCGTTAATATTAGTCGAGGAATCAAAGAGATTGTGTTCCCCAGTTTGAGATCTGGAACTCCCGGCGTCCCAAGACGACCGAAAGTAAGGTTGAAGTCGAGAGTTAATTGAAGTAAGTAGGTTCATAAACAAGTTAACCTGATTTTAAATTATAAAAAAAATAAAATGTCGACTACTAAATTTTTTACGTGACCACTAAGTTTTCGTGTGATGGATACTTGGTAAGACTCCGGACGTCTCTTCACAATTAAAACAGTTAATTAGTCGAGTAATCTGGTTAATTCATTGACTCATGAGTCCACCTCGCTTTCGGTTTTCGGTGACGTCGGGAGGTCCTCAGACGGTGCGGACGAGATTTTTAAAACGAAGTTATAAAAATTGTAGCCCCAAGTTACATAAAGGAATACGAAGAGTTATTAATGATTGTAGAACGAGTCCAACACTTTTTTTTTTTTTGCAGCAGTTGAATGTAGTGGTATTATTTACTTTTCCTATCTGTTGTGAAAAGCAGGTCGAGTTCCGCGTTGTGTTTGCAGTATCGATCCACTTCACCCAGCAGCACTGCGAGCTGGGCCGTATCCTTGTTCCACTCCTCCGCATTCTTCACCCCGCAGGCTGTGTTCCCGACATACTTCTTGATCTTGCTATCGTAGTGAATAACCTCCTGCTTACGAACAATTTTTGAAATCAAGGTCCTCCTTATGTGGTACAGACAGTACGACGACAGTGACATGAGTGTCAGATGGGTGCAGACGTAGTTCATTGGAAGACTTTTTCTTTGTTACAGTTTATTTATCAATGTGAAAGGTTTTACAGTGCATCGACAGTGACATGAACCAGGGTTTCGTTGATCAAGTCCATTGGGAGTAAATTTTTTTTTGTCATGTACGTTAACATAATTTATAATGTACTTATATGTATAAAAAAACGGTCTACTTTTAATAACTTCCGTCACCTAATTAAATATCTTTAGTACCGACCAGGACTTTGGATGACCCCGGAAATCATATCTTGTGTTTTGCTATAGTGTGTTTGTATTTTACAATGTAAAATGTTGTTGTTTTATTTAATTATTTTACTAGTCTGTTTGTCTTAGGGGGTTTTTGTCGTAAAATATTTTACTAGTGACGTTGAGTCTCTTGTCATTTCTAAAGACGACGCGGGCCTGATCTTCGATCTTCGCGCAATCCCCTCACTAAATTTGTGCCTCGCAAAAAAATAGTGCTTTGGCACAAAATGAGAGATATTCCAAAATGGCACAAAGCAGTTGCGAGACATTGGAATATAGCAGTTTTTTGAGCAATTCGCAAATCTGTTTGTGCCTCGCAAAACCGTCTGCGCATTCACTACCAATATAGCAACTGCACACAACAGCCAAGTGAGAATGCAGAATGATGGACAGTCACCATTAGTAATGGCATTACCCCGACAAGCTGCTATCATTGCACACATACGGACCATTCAAATACACAATTGGCTCCATAGCTAGGCGTCGAGTTTTCAAATTAATGTACTGATAACGCCACTGTTTTATTGAATACGGACAGTATTGTATCACAAGGAAATACTATATAGGTTTCTTTAAAGGCCAGCTGATCCGACATAGCTGTATGTTTTTGAAGTAAAATAAAAAATTAAATTAAAAAAAAAAAACCGAAACCCAAAAAAAAAAAAAAGACTGACTAAACACCTACTGTGGTAGCGCACTCTCTGATTTGTAAATGTAACAAGTTCATTCACCTGCAAAGTAAACATCAATCAAGCATTTTTATATACACAATACACAGAAATATGTTATGTTATTCATTCTACTCACCCATTTGAACATCATGATTAAGCCCAGTTTGTAAGGTTTTGAGTGTCACCGGAATGGATTTTTTTCGTTATGCCATTAATAATTAATTCTAAATACGCTCCTAAAATGTTAATTGTAGCCTACTATGATTTCTCAATAAATGAACAGTCTCTGTACAATTAGCAACACCGACATTCAGCAGACTGGACAACTGCATAAAAACAGACAGAAATTACAATTA